>NW_027094479.1:0-91716 GCF_029207755.1 Chamaea fasciata
GGGGATTTGGGGGATTTTGGGGGATTTTGGGGGATTTTGGGGTTCGGGAGGAGATGGAGGGTTTGGGGGGCTTGGGGGGTTTGGGGGGAAATTTGGGGGATTTTGGGGGAAATTTTGGGATTTGGGGGAATTCGGGAAATCGGGGGTCGGGGGGGAGTCGGAGGGTTTGGGGGATTTTGGGGGAATTTGGGGGATTTGGGAAATTTGGGGGATTTTGGGGGAATCGGGGGTTCGGGGGGGAGTCGGAGGGTTTGGGGGATTTTGGGGGAAATTTGGGGGATTTTGGGAAATTCGGGAAATTGGAGATTTGGGGGGGACTCGAAAGGTTTGGGGGATTTTGGGAAATTTGGGGAATTTGGGGAAATTTGGGGGATTTTGGGGGAATCGGGGGTTTGGGGGGAGTCGGAGGGTTTGGGGGATTTTGGGGAATTTGGGGATTTGGGGGGACTTGGAGGGTTTGGGAGATTTTGGGGATTTTGGGGGAAATCTGGAGGTTTTTGGGGTCGGGGGGAGTTGGAGGATTTGCGGCAATTTGAGGATTTTGGGGAGATTTGGGGGGAAAACCGGAGATTTGGGAGATTAGGGGAAATTTGGGGGCGTTGGGGGATTTTGGGGGATTTGGACGGAATTTGGGGGTTTTGGGGTTTTTTGGGGGGAATTTGGGGGATTTTTGGGGAATTTGGGGAGATTTGGGGGAAAAATTTGGGGAAATTCGGAGATTTTGGGGCTCTGGGGGGATTTGGGGAATTTGGGGGAATTTTGGGGATTTCGGGGGAATTTTGGGGGGATTTTGGGGGATTTGGGGAATTTTTTGGGGGGTCCAAGGATGCCCGAGGGGGCTCTGGGGATGTTTGGGGTTTTTGGGGGGGATTTTTGGGATTTTTGGGGTTTTTGGGGGTTTTTTTGGGGGGGGATTCGGACTGTGGGACCTGCAAGGGGCTCGTGGGGCACTGGGAGTCACTGGGAGTCACTGGGAGTCACTGGGAGTTACTGGGAGTCACTGGGAGTTACTGGGAACCATTTTTGGGGTCACTGGGAGTTACTGGGATTGTTTTGGGACTTACTGGGAGTCACTGGGAGTCACTGGGAGCCACTGGGAGACGTTGTTGAAGTCACTGGGGGGCACTGGGAGTTACTGGGAGATACTGGGAGACGTTTTTGGGGTCGCTGGGAGACACTGGGAACTGTTTTCGGGGTTACTGGGAGTTACTGGGAGATACTGGGATCATTGTCGGGGTTACTGGGGGGCACTGGGAGTTACTGGGATCATTGTCGGGGTTACTGGGGGGCACTGGGAGTTACTGGGATCATTGTCGGGGTTACTGGGGGGCACTGGGAGTTACTGGGATCATTCTGGGACTTACTGGGAGTTACTGGGAGATACTGGGACCCATTCTGGGGGTCACTGAGGGTCACTGGGGGGCGGGATTATGTAAATGAGGTGGTGGGAGGGGCGGGGTCAGACCACGCCAGGGCGGGGGGGAGTGGGTGCTCTCAGCCAATCAGAGGGTGCAGGGGCGGGGATATGCAAATGAAGCAGTGGGAGGGGCGGGGGTTTGGTCCTGTCAGCCAATAGGAGGGTGCGAAGGGTGGGGATATGCAAACGAGGGGGGGAAAGGGGATTGGGGGCTCTCGGCCAATGGGAGGGTGTAGAGGGGCGGGGACATGCAAATGAGATGGGCTCGGGGGACAGGGAGCTCTCATCCAATGGGAGAGTGCAGGGGCGGGGTTATGCAAATGAGGCGGGTGAGGGGATCGGGGGCTCTCAGCCAATGGGAGATAGCGGGGGGGCGTGGTCTGTGTTTGGCCACGCCTCCCCCCGCGGTGACAGCGCCCCCCGCAGGCCAAGGACAGCGACGATGAGGACGAGGTGGTGACGGTGGACAGGGATCACTTCATGGACGAGTTCTTCGAGCAGGTGGGACCCCGGAAACCGAGCCGGGACCCCCGGAAACGGGTCTGGGACCCCCAAAAACGGATCCGGGACCCCCGGAAACGGGTCTGGGACCCCCGAAAATGGATCCGGGACCCCCGAAAACGGGTCTGGGACCCCCGAAAATGGATCCGGGACCCCCGGAAACGGGTCTGGGACCCCCAAAAATGGATCCGGGACCCCCGGAAACGGGTCTGGGACCCCCAAAAATGGATCCGGGACCCCCGGAAACGGGTCTGGGACCCCCAAAAATGGATCCGGGACCCCCGGAAACGGGTCTGGGACCCCCAAAAATGGATCCGGGACCCCCGGAAACGGGTCTGGGACCCCCAAAAATGGATCCGGGACCCCCGAAAACGGGTCTGGGACCCCCAAAAATGGATCCGGGACCCCCGAAAACGGGTCTGGGACCCCCGGAAACGGGTCTGGGACCCCCGAAAATGGATCCGGGACCCCCGGAAACGGGTCTGGGACCCCCAAAAATGGATCCAGGACCCCCGGAAATGGGTCTGGGACCCCCCAAAAATGGATCCGGGACCCCCGAAAATGGATCCGGGACCCCCGGAAACGGGTCTGGGACCCCCAAAAATGGATCCGGGACCCCCGAAAATGGGTCTGGGACCCCCGAAAAACCCCAAAATACACCCGGGACCCCCAAAAGTGAGACTGGGACCCCCCAGTTCCCTCCGGGACCCCCAAAAATCCCCCAAAAATCCCCAAAAATCCCCCCAAAATCCCCCAAATCTCCCAAAATCCCCCCCAAATACCCCAAAATCCCCCAAAATCCCCCAAAAATCCCCAAAATCCCCCCAAATCCCTTTGGGATCCCCCAAATCCCCCAAAATTCCACCCAGGACCCCCCAAAAATCCCCCCAAATCCCCCCCAAATTAATTTGGGATCCCCCAAAATCCCCCCAAGACCCCCGAAAATTCCCGCCCCCCCCCGAATTTTCCAAACCCCTCTGGGACCCCAGAAACCCTCCCAAAATCTCCCCGAATCCCTTCGGATTTCCCCCCAAAATCCCCCAAAATTCCCCCAAAAAATCCCCCAAATCCCCCAAATCTCCCCCAAAATCCCCCCAAATCTTTCTTGGGTCCCCCCCGGATCCCCCAGAATTCCCAAAAATTCCCAAAATCCCCCAAACGCAGGTGGAGGAGATCCGGGGCTGCATCGAGAAACTCTCGGAGGACGTGGAGCAGGTGAAGAAACAGCACAGCGCCATCCTGGCCGCCCCCAACCCCGATGAGAGTGAGCTAATTAACTAATTAACACCGTCATCAATTAATTAGCGCGGTCATCTGGCCATTTACGGGGTTATCGGGTCATTAACAAGTCATTAATGGGTCATTAATAGGTCATTAATGGGGTAATTGGGCAGCACAGCGCCATCCTGGCCGCCCCCAACCCCGATGAGAGTGAGCTAATTAGCTAATTAACACCGTCATCAATTAATTAGCGCGGTCATCGAGCCATTTACGGGGTTATCGGGTCATTAACGGGTCATTAATGGGTCATTAATGGGTCATTAATGGGGTAACTGGGCAGCACAGCGCCATCCTGGCCGCCCCCAACCCCGATGAGAGTGAGCTAATTAGCTAATTAACACCGTCATCAATTAATTAGCGCGGTCATCGGGCCATTTACGGGGTTATCGGATCATTAACGGGTCATTAATGGGTCATTAATGGGTCATTAATGGGGTAGTTGGGCAGCACAGCGCCATCCTGGCCGCCCCCAACCCCGATGAGAGTGAGCTGATTAACTAATTAACACCGTCATCAATTAATTAGCGCGGTCATTGGGCCATTTACGGGGTTATCGGGTCATTAATAGGTCATTAATGGGTCATTAATAGGTCATTAATGGGGTAATTGGGCAGCACAGCGCCATCCTGGCCGCCCCCAACCCCGATGAGAGTGAGCTAATTAACTAATTAACTAATCGACTTCATCGTTGGATCGTTAATGGGGTCACTGAGTCATTATTGCGGTCATTAATTGAGTTATTGGGTCATTAATTGGGTCATTAATGGGGTCATCGGGCAGCACAGCGCCACCCGACGAGACTGAGCTAATCAACTAATTAATGGTCTAATTAATTAATTAATGGGGTCATTAGGTAATGAACAGGGTCATTAATTCATTAGGGTGGTTATTAATGCAGTAACGGGGTTATTGAGTCATTAACGGGGTCATTGGTCAGTGGCTGGTCACTCACTGGTCACTCACTGGTCACTCACTGGTCACTGACCAGTCAGAGTGGTCACTCTGTGGTCACTCAGTGGTCACTGACCAATCCCTGACCAATCACTGACCAGTCGCTGACCAATCAGAGTGGTCACTCAGTGGTCACTCAGCTGTCACTCACTGGTCAGTGGTCACTCATTGGTCACTCAGTGGTCACTCAGCGGCCACTCATTGGTCACTGGTCACTCAGTGGTCACTCAGCGGTCACTCTGTGGTCATTACAGAGACCAAGCAGGAGCTCGAGGACCGGTCACTCACTGGTCACTGACCAATCACTGACCAATCACTGACCGATCAGAGTGGTCACTCAGCGGTCACTCAGCTGTCACTCACTGGTCACCCAGTGGTCACTCAGTGGTCACTCATTGGTCACTGGTCACTCAGCGGTCACTCTGTGGTCATTACAGAGACCAAGCAGGAGCTCGAGGACCGGTCACTCACTGGTCACTGACCAATCACTGACCAATCACTGACCGATCAGAGTGGTCACTCAGTGGTCACTCAGCGGTCACTCAGCGGTCACTCAGCGGTCACTCTGTGGTCATTACAGAGACCAAGCAGGAGCTCGAGGACCTCACGGCCGACATCAAGAAGACGGCGAACAAAGTGCGCTCCAAATTGAAAGGTGACCCCTGACCCCTGACCCCTGACCCCTCCCCCCGAGTGACCGCTGAGTGACCGCTGAGTGACCGCTGAGTGACCAGCGGGTGACCACTGCCCGCTCCGGCCGCAGCCATCGAGCAGAGCATCGAGCAGGAGGAGGGGCTGAACCGCTCCTCGGCCGACCTGCGCATCCGCAAGACGCAGGTGAGGCCTTCGTCATCCTCGTCATCCTCGTCATCCTCGTCATCCTCGTCATCATCATCGTCATCATCGTGGTGACTTTGTCGTCATCATCTTCATCGTCATCTTCATCTTCATCATTGCCATGGCCGTTGTTGTCTTCGTCATCTTCATCGTCGTCTTCATCATCATCGTCATCGTTGTCTTCATCTTTGTCATCATCTTCATCTTCGTCGTCTTCATCATTGTCTTCATCGTCTTCATCTTCCTCTTCGTCATCATCATGGTGACTTTGTCATCATCATCGTCATCATCTTCATTGTCATCTTCATCACCATCATCTTCATCATTGCCATTGCCGTTGTTGTCTTCGTCATCTTCATCGTCATCTTCATCTTCATTATCATCATGGTGACTTTGTCATCGTCGTCTTCATCATCTTCATCGTCATCTTCATCTTCATCATTGCCATGGCCGTTGTTGTCTTCGTCATCTTCATCGTCGTCTTCATCTTCATCGTCGTCTTCATCATCATCGTCATCGTTGTCTTCATCTTCACCTTCGTCATCATCCTGGTGACTTTGTCGTCATCATCATCATCTTCATCTCCATCATTGCCATTGCCGTTGTTGTCTTCGTCGTCTTCATCTTCATCGTCGTCATCGTCGTCATCTCCATCTTTGCCATCACCACCATCGCCATCGTCACCTTCTTCACCAGCACCGTCGTCGTCGTCGTCAGGTTCAGCAGCGCTGCCACCGTACGATCTCACCTGGCCCGTCCCACCTGGCCCGTCTCACCTGTCCAGTCTCACCTGTCTGATCTCACCTGTCCATGTCCCACCTGTCCCTCGCCTGTCCGTATCTCACCTGTCTGATCTCACCTGCCCCTCACCTGCCCCTCACCTGTGTCTCACCTGCCCCTCACCTGTCCCTCACCTGCCCCTCACCTGTGTCTCACCTGTCCCGTGTCACCTGTCCCTCACCTGCCCCTCACCTGTGTCTCACCTGTCCCGTGTCACCTGTCCCTCACCTGCCCCTCACCTGTGTCTCACCTGTCCCGTGTCACCTGTCCCTCACCTGCCCCTCACCTGTGTCTCACCTGCCCCTCACCTGTGTCTCACCTGTCCCGTGTCACCTGTCCCTCACCTGCCCCTCACCTGTGTCTCACCTGCCCCTCACCTGTGTCTCACCTGTCCCGTGTCACCTGTCCCTCACCTGCGTCTCACCTGTGTCTCACCTGTCCCATGTCACCTGTCTGACCTCACCTGCCCCTCACCTGCCCCTCACCTGTGTCTCACCTGTCCCATCTCACCTGTCCGATCTCACCTGTCCCTCACCTGTGTCTCACCTGTCCCATCTCACCTGTCCGATCTCACCTGTCCCTCACCTGTGTCTCACCTGTCCCGTGTCACCTGTCTGACCTCACCTGTGTCTCACCTGTGTCTCACCTGTCCCTCACCTGTCCCTCACCTGCCCCTCACCTGTGTCTCACCTGCGCAGCACTCGACGCTGTCCCGGAAGTTCGTGGAGGTGATGACCGAGTACAACGCCACCCAGTCCAAATACCGCGACCGCTGCAAGGACCGGATCCAGCGCCAGCTGGAGATCAGTGCGGGTCACCTGGGCTCACCTGGGCTCACCTGGGCTCACCTGGGGTCATCGGGGGTCAGGGGTCATCCAGGGGTCAGTGGGGGTCAGGGGTCATTGGAGTGGATCCAGCGCCAGCTGGAGATCAGTGCGGGTCACCTGGGCTCACCTGGGGTCAAGGGTCATCCAGGGGTCATCGGGGGTCACCAGGGGTCAGGGGCTATCAGAGGGTCAAGGGTCAATTCTTGGTCAAACAATCATTGGGGGTCATGGGGTCACCAGGGGTCAAGGGTCACTCTGAGGGGGCGTGGTCAGTGTGGGTGGGTCAGGGCTGACTCTTGGCGGTCAGAGGTCACTCTGGGGGGGTCAAAGGTCACCGCAGCCAGCCCCTCCCCCCCACCCCCAGCCGGCCGCACCACGACCAACGAGGAGCTGGAGGACATGCTGGAGAGCGGCAAGCTGGCCATCTTCACCGACGACGTGAGTGACCGCTGGGGTCATCTAAAGGTCACCGGGGTCACCCAGGGGTCACTGAGAACCACTGGGGTCACAGGGGGTCACTGGGGGTCAATGGCGAGCTGGCCATCTTCACCGACGACGTGAGTGACCGCTGGGGTCGTCTAAAGGTCACCGGGGTCACCCAGGGGTCACTGAGAACCACTGGGGTCACAGGGGGTCACTGGGGGTCAGTGGCGAGCTGGCCATCTTCACCGACGACGTGAGTGACCGCTGGGGTCATCTAAAGGTCACCGGGGGCACCCAGGGGTCACTGAGAACCACTGGGGTCACAGGGGGTCACTGGGGGTCAGTGGCGAGCTGGCCATCTTCACCGACGACGTGAGTGACCGCTGGGGTCGTCTAAAGGTCACCGGGGTCACCCAGGGGTCACTGAGAACCACTGGGGTCACAGGGGGTCACAGGGGGTCACTGGGGGTCAGTGGCGAGCTGGCCATCTTCACCGACGACGTGAGTGACCGCTGGGGTCGTCTAAAGGTCACCGGGGGCACCCAGGGGTCGTTGGGACCCACTGGAGGTCATTTGGGGTCATTTGGGGTCAGTGGGGTCATCAGGGTCACCCAGGGGTCACAGGGACCCATTTGGGGTCACCCAGGGGTCATTGGGGTCGCTGGAGGTCACTGAGGTCACGGGGGGGTCAACGGGGGCAGCTGGGAGCAACTGGAGCTCCCTGGTGACCACCTGTAGATCTCAGGTGACCCCTGACCCCCCGGGTGACCCCCCGGGTGACCCCCCGGGTGACCCCTGTGACCCCCGTCCGGGCAGATCAAGATGGACTCGCAGATGACCAAGCAGGCGCTGAACGAGATCGAGACGCGGCACAACGAGATCATCAAGCTGGAGACGAGCATCCGCGAGCTGCACGACATGTTCGTGGACATGGCCATGCTGGTCGAGAGCCAGGTCAGAGGTCACCGGGGGTCACCCGGGGTCACCGGGGAGTCACCAGAGGTCATTTGGACCCACCAGAGGTCAACGGAGACCCATTGAGGGTCACCGAGGTCCACCAAGGGTCACCAAGGAGATCCCAAGGGTCACCTGGCAGTGACCAGAGGTCACCTGGGAGGGGGTCAGAGGTCAACTGGACCTGCTGATGGTCACCTGGGAGAGGTCAGGGGTCACCTGAACCTATTGAGGGTCACCAGAAAGGGTCAGAGGTCACCTGGAGCGAGCGGTGGTCGCCCGGGAGGGGTCAGAGGTCACCCGGGAGGGGTCGGAGGTCACCAGGGTGACCCCTCAGTCCCCCCCAGGGCGAGATGATCGACCGCATCGAGTACAACGTGGAGCACTCGGTGGATTACGTCGAGCGCGCCGTGTCCGACACCAAAAAAGCCGTCAAGTACCAGAGCAAGGCCCGGCGGGTGAGCGCGGGGCCGGGGGGGCGTGGTCGGGGCGTGGCCCCGCCCCCTGGAGTCACCGGGGGGTGATGGGGGGGGACGGGAAGTCGGTGTGGTCACCAAAAGACCAATATGGCCGCCATGAATCCAATATGGCCGCCACAAAAGCAATATGGCCACCAAGACCCCAATATGGCTGCTAAGAAATCAACATGGCCGCCGTGAGTCCAATATGGCCACCACAAAACCAGTATGGCCACCAAGACCCCAATATGGCTGCCATGAATCCAATATGGCCGCCACAAAACCAGTATGGCCACCAAGACCCCAATATGGCTGCCATGAATCCAATATGGCCGCCACAAAACCAGTATGGCCACCAAGACCCCAATATGGCTGCCATGAATCCAATATGGCCGCCATGAACACAATATGGCCGCCACAAAACCAATATGGCTGCCAAGGCCCCCAAATGGCCACCGAAAACCCAAGATGGCCGCCGTGTTGGGGGTGTGGCCATTGATGCTTCTCCCTTCTTTTCTCCCCTCCCCCACCGGCTCCCGGATTCGCCGAAAATCCCAAATTTCGTCCTGGAATCGCCGAAAATCCTGAATTTTTCTTTTTTTTTTTTTTTTTTTTTTTTTTACCGGATTTGCCGAAAAAATCCCGAAACTTTTTCCCGGATTCGCCGATAAATCCCGAAATTTTGTCCCGGATTTGCCGAAAACGCCGAATCTCGACCCCGAAAATTCGGGACCAACAGAAGAAGATCATGATCATCATCTGCTGCGTGGTGCTGGGCGTGGTCCTGGCCTCCTCCATCGGGGGCACCTTGGGCTTGTAGAGGCCCCTCCCCCCCAGCCCCCGAAGCCCCTCCCCCCACCCCCTCATGGCGCCCCCTCCCCCGCCCCCTTTGGCCACGCCCCCACCTCGTTAACGACGCGCATCCCGAACGAGATGGCGAATAAATTAAAAGGAATATTAATTTTTCGGGGGGGGGGGGGAGGGGGGCGGGTTTTCGGCGGCGCCGGTGAAATCTGAGCGGTCCCGGCTCGGCCTTCGTCCATCATCATCGTCATCATCATCATCATCATCGTCATCATCATCATCATCATCGCCACTCTGCCACGCCCCCCACGGTGACATCGGCCACGCCCACAGTGCGGGGGATGGGTCGGGTTGGGTTGAGTTGGGTTGGGTTGGATTGGTTGGGTTGGGTCGAGTCGGTCGAAGTTGGGTTGAGTTGGGTTGGGTTGGATTGGTTGGGTTGGGTCGAGTCGGTCGAAGTTGGGTTGAGTTGGGTTGGGTTGGATTGGTTGGGTTGGGTTGGCCCATCCCAGTTGGATTTGATTGGTTGAGACTAGTGGGGTTGAGTTCGGTTGGTTTGGGTTGAGTTGGTCAAAGCTTGGTTGAGCTGCGTTGAGTTTTTTGGGTTGGGTTCAGTTGAGTTGGGTTGGGTTGGGTTGAGTTGGCTCATCCCAGTTGGGTTGAGTTGGGTTGGATTCGATTGGTTGAGTTGGGTTTGGTTGCGTTGGGTTAAGTTGGGTTGAGTCGACCCATCCCAGTTGGGTTGGGTTGGGTTGGCTTTGATTGGTTGGGTTTGGTTTGGTTGAGTTGGGTTGAGTTTTTTTGAGTTTATCGAGTCGGGGTTAACTGGGCTGAGTTGGATTTGATTGGTTGAGTTGGGTTTGGTTGAGTTGGGTTTGGTTGAGTTGGGTTTGGTTGAGTTGGGTCATCCCAGTTGGGTTGAGTTGGGTTGGATTTGATTGGTTGAGTCGGGTTTGGTTGAGTTCAGTTCAGTTGGGTTGGGTTGGGTTGACTCCGCCCATTCCCACCGCACCGGCGCCATCACAGCCCCAGCGACCCCCCCTGACCAGTCCAACCATCACCCGCCCAACTGGTTAACCCATCACCCACCAGTTCAACCAGTACCCAGGTGGTTAACCCATCATTAACCAGTTCAACCAGTACCCAGCTGGTGAACTTGTCATTAACCGGTTCAAACCAGTACCCAACTGGTTAACCCATCACCCACCAGTTAACCCAGTACCCAACTGGTTAACCCATCGCTGACCAGTTCAACCACTACCCAACTGGTTAAACCGTCTTTAACCAGTTCAAACCAGTTCCCAACCCATCACCCACCAGTTAACCCAGTACCCATCTGGTTAACCCTTCACCAGCTGGTCAACCCATCACTGACCAGTCAAACCAGTTGCCTCCCCCCGGGGTGACCGGTCACTCATTGGCCAATCAACCCCTCCCCCACCGCGCTGACCAGTGCTGACTGACCGGTGATTAACCAAGTGACCGGTGATTAACCAAGTGACCGGTGATTAACCAAGTGACGGGTAATTAACCAAGTGACCGGTGATTAACTGGGCAACTGTTGAGCGACCTCATCAACGACCCAACGACCTCATTAATCACCCAATAAACCCATTGATGACCCAGTGACGTCATCGGTGACCATGTCACCTCATCAATGACCCAATGGCCCCATTGATTGATTGCCCGGTGACGTCATCAATCGCCCAATGACATCATCGATGATGCAACGACCTCATCAATGAGCCAATTAACTCATTGATGGCCGAATTAACTCATCGATGACCCAACGACCTCATCAATCACCCAATTAGCTCATCGATGACCCAAAAACCTCATTAATGACCCAATTTACTCATCCATGACCCAATTACCCCATTGATGGCCCAATTAACTCATCCATGACCCAACAACCTCATTAATGACCCAATTAACTCATCGCTGACCCAACGACCTCATTAATGACCCAATTAACTCATTGATGACCCAATTACCCCATTGATGGCCCAATTAACTCATCCATGACCCAATTACCCCATTAATGACCCAATTAACTCATCCATGACCCAATTACCCCATTGATGGCCCAATTAACTCATCAATGACCCAACAACCTCATTAATGACCCAATTAACTCATCGATGACCCAACGACCTCATTAATGACCCGACGGCCGCGTTGATGACCCGATGACGTCATCAATGACCCGACGGCCTCCCTGATAACCCAATGACATCATCAATGACCCAGTGGCTGCATTGATGACCCAATGACGTCATCAACAACCAAACACGCCCCTCCCCCGCCCCCACATCTCCCCCCTCCCCCCACCGGCCGAACGCCTCCCTCCCCCCCCCCCCGGATTTCCCGCCCCCGCGCCGAGGCCACGCCCACCCCGCGCCCCTCCCCCCACCCCCTCAACGCCGCCGCCGGGCCGTGGGGGGCGCCCCCTGGGGGATCCCAAACCTCAGCGCTGCCCCTCCCCCACCCCCCGGGGGG
The DNA here is from genome assembly GCF_029207755.1 of Chamaea fasciata. Taxonomy (NCBI): domain Eukaryota; kingdom Metazoa; phylum Chordata; class Aves; order Passeriformes; family Sylviidae; genus Chamaea; species Chamaea fasciata. The sequence continues at coordinate 11,733 of NW_027094479.1, forward strand.
ACGGGGGCGCCCGCCTGGCCCCTCCCCCCGGCCCCTCCCCCCGCGCTCTGTAACCGCCCCCTCGTGGTCTGTGATGTCTTTGCTACGAAAGCCATTGCCACAAACGCAGCCGGCTCCGCCTCTTCTTCCTCAGCGGCACCTTCCTCTTCCTCCTCTTCCTCCCGCGCCGGCGTCCAAGATGGCGCCCGGGGAGCCGCGGGAAAGCGCGGGAGTGTTAATTGAGATCTTAATTGGGGGGCGGCCTTCATCATCGTCATCTTCCTCTGAGATCCAAGATGGCGCCCACAAAGGGGCGGAAAAAATTTAACAGAAATTTAACAGAAATTTTAGTGGAAATTTTATAGAAATTTTATGGAAACTTAATGGAAATTTAATAGAAAATTTAATAGAAAATTTAATGGAAAACTTAAGAGAAAATTATTAGAAATTTTATAGGAATTTTAATGGAAATTTAATAGAAAACTTAAGAGAAAATTAATAGAAAATTTAATGGAAGGCTTATTAGAAAATTTAGCAGAAAAATTAACAGGAATTTGATGGAAATTTTAATGGAAAAGTTCATAGAAAATTAACGGAAGTTTAATCGGAATTTTAATAGAAAATTAGTAGAAAATTGAGTAGAAAACTGAACGGAAATTTATTAGAAAATTAAATAGAAAATTCAATAGAAATGATAAGAAGAATTTAACAGAAATTTAATAAAAATTTACCGGGAAGTTGAATGGAAATTTAATAGAAAACGTATCAGAAAATTTATCGGAAACTTTAATACGAATTTATTACAAATTTAATCGAAATTCCAGAGAAAATTCAAGCGAAATCCGACCCAAGATGGCGCCCACCAAACCACGACGAACCGGAAGAGTTTCAATACGAATTTTAATGCAAAAGGGGCGTGTCCAGGGCGGAAAGGGGGCGTGGTCAGGGCTCGGGGAGGTCGTCGGTGATGAGCATGGGCGACCCCAGCTGGAGGTCGCGCTGGAGGCTCTCGAGGGCGGCGGGGCTGAGCCGGTGGACCTCCAGCCAATCGGCCAAAAGCGACGCCGAGAGCGGCGCCGAGTCCGCCTGGCTGCGGGGGGCGGGGCCGGGAGGGGGGGCGGGGTCAGGAGGTGAGGACAGTTGGTTGAGGCCAAACCCGACCCAACAGAACCCAACTTGACCAATCCAAACTTAACCCAACCCGACTCAACAAACCCAACCCAACCGAACCATGACTAACGCGACTCAACCAACGCAACCGCGACCGACCCAACCAAACTCAACAAACTCAACCGAAATGAACTCAACTCAACCAAACTTTGACCAAGATGACCCAACCAAACCCAACCCAACCGAACAAAACCCGACCCAACTTCACCAAACCCAACTCAACCAAACCCAGCTCAACCAATTCAAATTAACCAAACCCAACGAAGCCAACCCAACCACACTCAACCCAACCCAACCCAGCTTTGACCAACCAACCCAACCCAAGCCAACCCAACAAAACCCAGCTCAACCAATCCAAACTCGGCCAGACCCGGCTTGACCCAACCCAACCAATGCCAAACCAACCCCACCCACGCCCACCTGTCCTTGGGCTCCCCCACCATGTCCAACGATTGGCTCAGGAACTCCTCCAGGTCGAAGCCGACGCCGTAACCGGCGCCGCTGCCCTTGGGGGTCACCGGGAACACGGGGGGCAGCGGATCCTCCACCTGTGGGCGTGGCCAAGGCGGGGTGAGGGCGTGGCCACGGCGCCCAGGTGACCCTGCCCCCCAAGGGTCAGCCACGCCCCCCCCCTCACCTGGGACTTTTGGAGCTGCTGCGTCACCGTGGCCACGTCGGCGTCGCCGGGAGCGGCCGGAGGCTCCGCCCACACCTCAGGGACTGGCCAGGATTCGGCGGGCGGGGCTGGGGGAGGTGGGGCAGGGCAAGGGGGTGGGGCTTGTGCCGGGGGGCGTGGCTGGCGTTGAGGGGCGCCGTCGGCCATCTTGGTCCAGCGCTCCAGGAGGTGCCGGTCGTCGTCGGTGAGGACCAGGCCGTGGAGCCCCTCCCCTCGCGGGCGTGGCTCGCGGCGCTCGCGCTCCCGCTGCTTCTTCTCGCGCTCCTTGGCGCGCTCCTGGCGGCGCCGGCGCTTCTCCTCGCGCTCGCGTTGGCGCTCGGCCGCCGTCACCGGCTTCCGGCCCTCGGGGGCCTCGGGGGCGGCGCACGGAGGGTCTGGGGGAGGGGGGAGGTCAACCAATCACGGTCCGAGCCAACTCAACCAATCACGGTCCGAGTCAACTCAACCAATCGTGGTCAAAGTCAACCCAACCAATCGTGGTCCAAGTCAACTCAACCAATCATGGTCCGAGTCAACTCAACCAATCGTGGTCAAAGTCAACTCAACCAATCATGGTCCAAGTCAACTCAACCAATCACGGTCCAAGTCAATTCAACCAATCGTGGTCAAAGTCAACTCAACCAATCGTGGTCCAAGTCAACTCAACCAATCATGGTCCGAGTCAACTCAACCAATCGTGGTTCAACTCAACCCAACCAATGGCGGTTCAATCCAACCCAACTCAACCCAACAAATCCAACTCAACTCAACCCAACCCAACCAATCCCAGCTCAAATCAGCCCAACCCCAGCCCCGCCCCCACCTCCGACCCCTCCCCCTTTTGCCCCTCCCCCCGACCTTTGCTCTTGTTCCTCATGGCCGACTTGAGCAGCGCCGCCTTCAGCGCCGCCTTGGTGTCGTCCGAGATGGCGCCGTCGCGCTTGGGCGGCGCCCCCGGCTCCGCCTTCACCCGCGGCGACTCCATGGGGCAGTCGGGGGCGGGGCCGGGGCTGGGCATGTCCACGTCGGCGCAGGGCGGCCACGACGGGCCGTTGGCCGCGTTGACGGCAGCCATGTTGACGGTGACCTTGTTGGCCCCACCGGCGTCGGCCACGCTGACGTTGTTGACCACGGCGACTCCGGCCTTGGCGACGCCGCCGTCGGCCACGTTGATTTTGCCGACGGCGTTGACGTTGGCCAAGTCGACCTCGTTGACCATGTTGACGTCGGCCATGTTGACGGTTTTGGCCACGTTGACGTCGGCCATGTTGACGTCGGCCATGTTGACCTTACGAGCCACGTTGACCTCGTCGATCGCGTTGATGTCGGCCATGTTGGCGTTGATGCCGCCCTTGACGTCACCCACGTTGACCTCACCGGCCCCGCCCACCGCGGCCCCGCCCCCGGCCGCCGGCGCCGGCGCGATCTGCCGCCGGATCCCGTCGCGCCGGGCGTGGAAATCGGCGATCTCGGCCACGATGGCCGCCTTGATCTCCTCCTTGGTCAAGGCCTGGCGGTCGAAAGCGAAGTCGAACGCCGGCACGCACTCGGGCTCGTCCTCGGGGTCGTGGTACTTGGCCAAGAACGGGTGCCTCAGCGCCTCGGCCACGCCCACGCGCTCCCGCGGGTCGAACCGCAGCATCCTCCCCAGCAGCGCCAACGCCGCCGGCTCGGCGTCGCCGAACAGGCTCTCCCACGGCACCGGCGGCCGCGGCGGCAAGCTCTGCACGTAGGCCCTGACGCGCTCGGCGCCGATGGCCGCCATGACGCCGGCGGGCGGCGTCCCCAGCACCGCCATGATCAGCTGGAGCTGGTGGACGTAATTCCGGCCGGGGAAGAGCTGGCGCCGGCCCAACATCTCGGCGAAAATGCACCCGACCGACCACATGTCGATGGCGCGCGTGTAGCGGTGCAGCGAGAGCAGCAGCTCCGGCGCGCGGTACCAGCGCGTGGCCACGTACTCGGTGAGGAAGGCCTTGGCCTGGCGCGGGTCGGCGCCCAGCCCGCGCGCCATGCCGAAGTCGCCGATCTTGAGCTCGCAGTTCTCGTTGACCAGCAGGTTGCTGGGCTTGAGGTCGCGGTGCAGGACGTTGGCCGAGTGGATGTACTTGAGGCCGCGGAGCAGCTGGTAGAGGAAGTAGCGGACGTGCTCCAGGGTGAGCGGCTGGGAGGAGTGGATGATCTGGTGGAGGTCGCTCTCCATGAGGTCAAGGACGACGTAGCTGCGGGGGGCGTGGCGGGGGCGGAGGGGGCGGGGTTGGTTTTGAGGCGAGTCGAGGCGATTCGGCCCGACTTCGGCCAAGTCAACTCAACGCGACCCGACAAGTCGCACCCGAGTCAACCGAACTCAACCGGACTTTGAGGAACCCAACCCAGCTGAACAAACCCAAGGCAACGAGTCCAACCAAACTCAACAAACTCAACCCAAACGAACTCAACTCAACCGAACTTTGACCGACACGACCCAACCCAACCCGACCTGACCCAACTCAATCGAACTCAACCCAACACAACCAAACCCAACTCAACAAACCCACCGCAACTAAACCACGACTAACGGAACTCAACCAACCCAACTGAACTCAACTCAACCCAACCCAAAAAATCTAACTAAAACGACCTCAACCAGCCCAACACAACCCATCCACACCCAACTCAACCCAACTCAACCCAACCCAACCAAACCCAACTCAATTCAACCCAACCCAACCCAACCCAACCCAACAAACCCAACCCAACTCAACCAAACTTTGACCAACCCAACCCAACCAAACCCAACTCAATTCAACCCAACCCAACCCAACAAACCCAACCCAACTCAACCAAACTTTGACCAACTCAACCCAACCAAACTCAACTCAATTCAACCCAACCCAACCCAACTCAACCCAACCCAACCCAACTCAACCAAACTTTGACCAACCCAACCAAACCCAACTCAATTCAACCCAACCCAACCCAACCCAACAAACCCAACCCAACTCAACCAAACTGTGACCAACCAAACCCAACCCAACCAAACCCAACTCAATTCAACCCAACCCAACCCAACCCAACCCAACTCAACCAAACTTTGACCAACCCAACCCAACCCAACCAAACCCAACTCAATTCAACCCAACCCAACCCAACCCAACAAACCCAACCCAACTCAACCAAACTGTGACCAACCAAACCCAACCCAACCAAACCCAACTCAATTCAACCCAACCCAACCAAACTTTGACCAACCAAACCCAACCCAACCAAACCCAACTCAATTCAACCCAACCCAACCCAACCCGACCCAACCCAACCCAACCAAACTTCGACCAACCCAACCCAAGCCAAGCGGCGCCGCGGCGCCGACGCACACGGAGCGGAACTCGCCGTAGGGCCCGGCCGGCCGCAGGATGTCCTTGATGCCGATGATGTTGTCGTGCTTGAAGTGCTTGAGGATCTTCAGCTCCCGCAGCGTCCGCTTGGCGTTGGTCACCACGTCGAAGGCGTTGGGGATCTTCTTGATGGCCACCTGCTGGCCTGGAAGGGGGGGCGTGGTCAGACGTGCAGGTGGGCGGGGTCAAAGGTGCGACCAAAGGAAGGTGCCAGGCGTGGCCAAGACTGGGGGGCTAGGGGTTCAGGTGAGCCCGAAAATGGGGTCCCCAGGGGTCCCCGGGTGTGTCCCAGGTGCGCTCAGGTGTGTCCCAGGTATCTCCAGCTGTCCCCAGGTGCGTGTCCCCAGGTGTGTCTCACCTGTCCCAGGTGTGTTCCAGGTGCCTCCAGGTGTGCCCAGCTGTGTCCCTAGGTGTGTCCCAGCCCCTCCAGCTGTGTCCCCAGGTGTGTCCCAGCCCCCCCAGGTGTGTCCCCAGGTGTGTCCCAGGTGTCCCTCACCTGTCTCAGGTGTGTCCCAGCCCCCCCAGGTGTGTTCCAGGTGTGTCCCAGGTGTGTCCCCAGGTGTGTCCCAGGTGTGTCCCAGGTGTGTTCCAGGTGCCTCCAGGTGTGCCCAGCTGTGTCCCCATCCCCTCCAGGTGTCCCCAGGTGTGTCCCAGCCCCCCCAGGTGTGTCCCCAGGTGTGTCCCAGGTGTGTCCCAGCCCCCCCAGGTGTCCCCAGGTGTCCCCAGGTGTGTCCCAGGTGTGTCCCCAGGTGTGTCTTACCTGTCCCAGGTGTGTCTCACCTGTGTCCCGCCTCCTGGCCGAGCTGACCACGCCGTAGGCGCCGGTGCCGATGGCCCCAGGTGTGTCCCAGGTGTGTCCCAGGTGTGTCCCAGCCCCCCCAGGTGTGTCCCAGGTGTGTCCCAGGTGTGTCCCAGCCCCCCCAGGTGTGTCCCAGGTGTGTCCCAGGTGTGTCCCCAGGTGTCCCTCACCTGTCCCAGGTGTGTCTCACCTGTGTCCCGCCTCCTGGCCGAGCTGACCACGCCGTAGGCGCCGGTGCCGATGGTCTCGATGATCTCGTACTCGTCGCCCACCTCGAAGGTGACGTCGAGCGCCCGCGCCCCCAGCAGGGCCAGCGGCCCGGGCGGGTCCCGGGGGGCGTCCTCGGGGGCGGGGCCGGGCTCCGACATCGCACCTGGCACAGGTGAGAGGCCGAAAGTCACATGGGGGCTTCACCAGCGCACCTGGCACAGGTGAGAGGCCGAAAGTCACATGGGGGCTTCACCAGCGCACCTGGCACAGGTGAGAGGCCGAAAGTCCCTCCCGAAACAGCCCCAAAAACTCCCTGAAATGGCCCAAAAATGCCCCGAAATCCCCTCAGGTGAGACCCCAAAATTCCCCCAGTCACTCCCAGTCCATCCCAGTCCCTCCCAGTTACCCTGAGACCCCCGCAAACCTCCCCCAGTTCCTCCCAGTAACTCCCAGTTCCCTCCCTGGGGCTCCCAGTTCATCCCAGTTCCCTCCCAGTCCATCCCAGTATATCCCAGTTACTCCGGGACCCCCCAAACCCCTCCCAGTGGCTCCCAGTAACTCCCAGTTCCCTCCCAGTCCCCTCCCAGTGGCTCCCAGTAACTCCCAGTCCCCTCCCAGTCCCCTCCCAGTGGCTCCCAGTAACTCCCAGTTCCCTCCCTGGGGCTCCCAGTTCATCCCAGTTCCCTCCCAGTCCCTCCCAGTATATCCCAGTTACTCCGGGACCCCCCAAACCCCTCCCAGTCCCCTCCCAGTGGCTCCCAGTAACTCCCAGTTCCCTCCCAGTCCCTCCCAGTAACCCCCAGTTCCCCCAATTCCCTCCTAATCCCCTCCCAGTTCCCCCAGTTCCCTCCCAAACCCCTCCCAGTCCCTCCCAGTCCCCCCCAAACCGCTCCCAGTAACTCCAGTTCCCCCCCAGTTCCCCCCCGGTCCCTCCCAGTCCCTCCCAGTCCATCCCAGTTCCCCCCCGGGGCCGTTACCGCCCCCTGGCGCCTCCGCGCCGCTCCCGCCGCGATCCCGGAAGTGGCGCCGCCCAGGCCACGCCCCCTCCGCGCTTAAACCGCGCCCGCCCTCTCCGCGAGAGGACTTCCGGCTGGTCTCGATGGTTTTCGGAGGACTTCCTGTCGGTGTCCATGGTTTCACGTAAACTTCCGGTTTGTCTCCGGTGCGGGAGGGTTTCCGGTTCCTCTCTATGGTTTTCGGAGGACTTCCGGTGTGCCGCCATGAGGGACCGGACGCGGGAACTGCACCAGGCGAGGGCCCGAAAATGGGGGAAAAAAACCCCAAAAAACGGGAAAAAAGCCCCAAAACCGGGATCGGGGAGGCCGGAAATGGCGGGAAGGGAGAAAAAACGGGGAAAAAGCGGAAAAAACGGGATCGGGGAGGCCAAAATCGGGAAAAGGGCCCGAAAGTTGGGAAAAGTGTCCGGAAACGGGAAAAGTGGCCAAAAATGGGGAGAAGAGCAAAAGAAACGGGGGAAAACCCCCCGAAACCGGGATCGGGGAGGCCGAAATCGGGAAAAGCGGCGAGAAATGGGGAAAAGGGAGGAAAAAGAACCGGGATTGGGGACCCCAAAAATGGGCCGAGAGCGCCCAGAAGTGGGAAAGGAGCCGGAGAAGGGAGAAAGGAGGGAAGAAGGTGCGGGAATATTCCCCGGGCCGGGATGAGCGGAGGCGCGGCCGGGAGCTCCCAGAATGCCGGGAACGGCGGGAGCGGCCGGGAACGGCGGGAACGGCGGGAACGGCGGGAACGGCCGGGAACGGCGGGATTGGCCGGGAACGGCGGGAACGGCGGGAACGGCGGGAACGGCGGGATTGGCCGGGAGCGGCGGGAACGGCGGGATTGGCCGGGAGCTCCCAGAATGCCGGGAACGGCGGGAGCGGCGGGAACGGCGGGAACGGCCGGGAACGGCGGGAACGGCGGGATTGGCCGGGAGCGGCGGGAACGGCGGGATTGGCCGGGAACGGCGGGAGCGGCGGGATTGGCCGGGAACGGCGGGAACGGCGGGATTGGCCGGGAACGGCGGGAACGGCGGGATTAGCCGGGAACGGCGGGAGCGGCGGGATTGGCCGGGAACGGCCGGGAACGGCGGGAGCGGCGGGATTGGCCGGGAACGGCGGGAACGGCGGGATTGACCGGGAACGGCGGGATTGGCCGGGAACGGCGGGAACGGCGGGATTGGCCGGGAACGGCGGGAACGGCGGGATTGGCCGGGAACGGCGGGAACGGCGGGATTGGCCGGGAACGGCGGGATTGACCGGGAACGGCGGGATTGGCCGGGAACGGCGGGATTGGCCGGGAACGGCGGGGAACGGCGGGAACGGCGGGATTGGCCGGGAACGGCGGGAACGGCGGGAACGGCGGGAACGGCGGGATTGGCCGGGAACGGCGGGGAGCGGCGGGAACGGCGGGATTGGCCGGGAACGGCGGGGAACGGCGGGAACGGCGGGAACGGCGGGATTGGCCGGGAACGGCGGGAACGGCGGGAACGGCGGGATTGGCCGGGAACGGCGGGAGCGGCGGGATTGGCCGGGAACGGCGGGAGCGGCGGGAACGGCGGGATTGGCCGGGAACGGCGGGAGCGGCGGGATTGGCCGGGAACGGCGGGATTGGCCGGGAACGGCGGGATTGGCCGGGAACGGCGGGATTGGCCGGGAACGGCGGGAACGGCGGGATTGGCCGGGAACGGCGGGATTGACCGGGAACGGCGGGATTGGCCGGGAACGGCGGGATTGGCCGGGAACGGCGGGAACGGCGGGATTGGCCGGGAACGGCGGGATTGGCCGGGAACGGCGGGATTGGCCGGGAACGGCGGGAGCGGCGGGATTGGCCGGGAACGGCGGGATTGGCCGGGAACGGCGGGAGCGGCGGGATTGGCGGGAACGGCGGGATTGGCCGGGAACGGCGGGAGCGGCGGGATTGGCGGGAACGGCGGGATTGGCCGGGAACGGCGGGAACGGCGGGATTGGCCGGGAACGGCGGGAACGGCGGCGCGCTGGGGCGACCTCGCCGCCGCTTGCTCCGCTCAGGCCGCGGACGCGGACTCGGACTCGGACGGGGGGGGAGGGGCGGCGGAGGCTCCGCCCCCCCGCGGACCCCGCCCTGGCCCAGGTGCGTGCGGCCGCGCCCCCCTCCCGGCTCCTTTGCGTCTCCTTTGCGCCTCGTTGTCTGCTCGCGCCGGCGCTCCGTCGCGAGTTCGGGTGTCGCTGTCGCGATGTGCCGTCCCTCTGTCGCGATATAAAGTGTCCCCGTGGCGACGCCCCGTGCCCCTATCGCGATATGACCCGCCCGTGTCGCGACATGACGTGTCGGTGTCACGTTCTGAAGCGCCCCTATTGCGACCCGCGTCGTTATCGCGATATCCCGCGCCCTTGTGGCGATACGGAGCGTCCCTATCGTGATAGCCCACGTCCCTATCGTGATACCGCGTGCTGTTATCGCGATATAAAACGCCCCTATCGCGATATGAGCGGCCCCTATCGCGACATAACACGTCCCTATCGCGATATAACGTGATCGCCCGTCACAGCGTGAGCCCGCCCCTGTCGCGATACCAGACGTCCCTGTCGCGATACAACCCGTGTCCACGTCGCGATACGAAGCCCCCGTGTCGCGATACCCCGAGGCTGTGTCGTGACGTGACCTGCCCCCCGTCGCGATATCCCGCGTCCCTTTGGTGACCTATCGCGATAGAAGCGTTTGTGTCGCGACAGGCCGGGTCTGTCGGCCGCAAGGGGCCTCTGTCGCGAGGCGCCGGCGTTTACACGGTGATGTGTCGCGACAGGCGGGCGCCGTCAGGACGCAGCTGAAGGCGCTGGAGCTGCGGGTGGGGGAGCTGGAGCAGCTGCAGGAGCTGGTGCTGGGGACGCCCCTCCCCCCACAGGGTCAGATCCTGGGGGGAATTCCGGGGAATTCCGGGAAATTCCGGGAAATTCCGGGAAAATTTGGGAAAATTCGGGGAAATTCGGGGAAATTCGGGGGATTTTGGGGCATTCTGGGGTCGGTTTTTTTGGGTGGATTTCGGGGGGATTTTGGGTCGGTTGGGGGGAATTTCGGGGGAATTTCGGGGCGGATTTTGGGTGAAATTTTGGCGGTTTCGGGTCCCCCGGCGCTCCAGCGGGACCTGGGCCGGTTCCGGGTGGAATTTTTGTGGATTTTGGGTGAAATTTTGGCGGTTTCGGGTCCCCCAGAGCTCCAGCGGGATCTGCAGCGGCTGCGGGACGAGATCCAGGAACTGACGCGGGAGATCCGGGGAGGGCTCCGAGGTGACCCCAAAAGAACCCCCAAAACTCCCCAAAATGTCCCAAAACACCCCAAAATACAAAAAAAAAGGAAAAAAAATCCCCAAAAACTCCCCAAAATGTCCCAAAATATCCCCAAAATTCCAAAAAAGAAAAAAAACCCCCAAAACTCCCCAAAATGTCCCAAAATATCCCCAAAATTCCAAAAAAACCCCCAAAAACCTCTAAAACACCCCAGAAACTCAAACATCCCCATTTTGGGGGTTTTGACCCAATTTTGGGGTTTTTTTCCCCCCTCCCCGTTTTTTTGGGTCCTTTTCCTCCCCCCAGAAAAAACCTTTTCCAATTTCTCCCGATTTTTCCCCGTTTTTTCCCCAATTTTCCCCGATTTTTCCCGTTTTTTCCCAATTTTCCCCCATTTTTCCCGTTTTTTTCCCCAATTTTCCCCGATTTTTCCCGTTTTTTTTCCCAATTTTCCCCGATTTTTCCCGGTTTTCCCGATTTTTCCTGGTTTTCTCCAATTTTCCCTGATTTTTCCCGTTTTTTCCCGTTTATTTCCCGATTTCTCCCAATTTGTCCTGATTTTTCCCGGTTTTCTCTGAATTTTCCTGATTTTTCCCGGTTTTCTCCGATTTTTCCCGGTTTTCTCTGAATTTTCCTGATTTTCCCCGGTTTTTCCCGATTTTGGGGTTTTTCTCCCCGAATTTGGGCTCCCAGGGCTGGAGCCGCCCAAGGACGAGGCCGAGAGCCGGAATTCCGTCGGGCGCCCGAGTGCGGCGCACGCAGGTGGGAGAACTCGGGGGGAATTCGGCGGCTTTTGGCGAAGTCTGGGGGATTCTGGGAGATTTTGGGGGAAATTCAGGAACTTCCGGGAGGAATTTCTGGGAATTTGGGGACGGGGGGAATTTTGGGGGAATTTGGGGGATTTTGGGGGGAAATTTGGGGCTTTTCGGGGTCCCCGGGGAAATTTTTGGGATTTTGAGGTTTTTGGGGGAAATTTTGGGTGGATTTGGGGAATTTTGGGCAAATTTGGGGAATTTTGGGCGGATTTGGGGAATTTTGGGCGGATTTGGGGAATTTTGGGCGGATTTGGGGGAATTTCAGGCAGATTTGGGGAATTTTGGGCAAATTTGGGGAATTCTGGGTGGATTTGGGGAATTTTGGGCAAATTTGGGGAATTTTGGGTGGATTTGGGGAATTTTGGGCGGATTTGGGGAATTTTGGGCGGATTTGGGGAATTTTGGGCGGATTTGGGGAATTTTGGGTCAATATTGGTCATTTCTGGGTCGTTCTTGGGCGGATCTTCGCCGGGATTTTTTGGGCTTTTCACCAGGATTTGGGGATGTTTTGGGGGGGTTTGGGGTTTTCGGGGTTCCCCGATGGAATTTTGGGCGAATTTGGGGGGATTTTGGGGTGGATTTGGGTGGATTTTGTGTTGTTTTCGGTGGATTTTGGGCGGATTTCGCTCGTTTCTGGGTCGATTTTTCCCGTTCCTGGGCGGAATTTTTGGGGGGTTTTTTGGGATTTGGGGGTTTTCGGGGTTCCCCGATGGAATTTTGGGTGGATTTGGGGGGATTTTGTGTTATTTTGGGGGGATTTTGGGTGGATTTTGGGCGGATTTCGCTCGTTCTTGGGTCGATTTTTCCCGTTCCTGGGCGGAATTTTTTGGGGTTTTTTTTGGGATTTGGGGGTTTTCGGGGTTCCCCGATGGAATTTTGGGTGGATTTGGGGGAATTTTGGGCGAATTTGGGGGGATTTGGGGTGGATTTGGGTGGATTTTGTGTTATTTTGGGGGGATTTTGGGTGGATTTTGGGCGGATTTCGCTCGTTTCTGGGTCGATTTTTCCCGTTCCTGGGCGGAATTTTTTGGGGTTTTTTTTGGGATTTGGGGGTTTTCGGGGTTCCCCGATGGAATTTTGGGTGGATTTGGGGGGATTTGGGGTGGATTTGGGTGGATTTTGTGTTGTTTTGGGGGGATTTTGGGCGGATTTCGCTCGTTTCTGGGTCGATTTTTCCCGTTCCTGGGCGGAATTTTGGGGTTTTTTTTGGGATTTGGGGGTTTTCGGGGTCCCCCTGACGGGTTTTGGGGCTCCCGTGGGCAGCACGGGCTCCTGTCCCAGCACTTCTGGGCGGTCACCGGACGCCTCCAGGCCGCCCAGGGCCGGTACCGCCAGCGCAGCCTCGACCGGATCCGCCGGCAGCTCCTCATCGGTCAGGACGGGAATTTGGGGGATCCCAAAAAAAACTCGGGGGGGTCTGAAACACTTGGGGGGTCCCGGGGAACTCTGGGGACGCCCAGAAAACAATTGGGGGTTTAAAAGGGTTTTTTGGGGGGAATTTGGGATTTTTGGGGGATTTTGGGGGGAAAACCGGGATCGGGGGGTCCCGGAAATTTGGGGCGGTCCCAAAAAATTTTGGGAGGTCCCAAAGTTTGGGTGGGGGGGGGGGGGGGGGGGTCTCGAAAATCCCAGTTTTGGGTTTTTTTTTGGTTTTTCCCGTTTCTTTCCCTTTTCCCCAATTCTCGATCCCTTTCCCCCCGTTTCCAATCCGGGTTTTTTGGGACAAACTTTTCCCGTTTCCGGCGTTTCTGGGCCCGTTTTTCCAGCCGGGAGCCCGCCGTGTCGGAGGAGGAGCTGGAGCAGATGCTGGGAGACGGGGCAGAGCGAGATCTTCGTCAGCAACGTCCGTTCGGGGCGAAAAAGCCCGAATTCGGGAACGTTCCGGGATTTGGGGATTTCGGGGCGAGTTCGGGAGGTTTTCAAGTGTTTAAAATATTCTTCTGGTTTTGTTTTAGTTATTTTTTTTATTTTTTATTTTTGTTTTTATTTTTATTTTTATTTTTATTTTTATTTTTATTTTTATTTGTATTTTATTTCTTTATTTATTATTTTTAAAATTTATTTTTCGTTTAATTTTTTTACTTTTGTTTTTATTTTTTATTATTTTCATTTTTATTTTTATTTTCATTTTTAAATTTATTTATTGTTTTTTAATTTATTTTTTATTTTTGTTTTTGTTTTTATTTGTGTTTTTATTTTGTTTTTATTTTTATTTTTATTTTGTTTTTATTTGTGTTTTTATTTTGTTTTTGTGTTTTTATTTTTATTTTGTTTTTTATTTTATTTTTATTTATTTATTATTTTTTAATTTATTTTTTATTTTTGTTTTTGTTTTTATTTTTGTTTTTATTTTTTTTTTTATTTTTTTATTTTTATTTCATTTCTTTTTTTATTTTTTACTTTTTTTTTTAATTTATTTTTTATTTTATCTTTATTTTGGGGGGCGTTCGGGACTTTTTTTTTTGGTTTTAAATTTTTGGGGAAGGGGAATTTGGAGGGAATTTGGGGCGAATTCGGGGAGTTTTGGGGGTTTTTTTTGGGGAATTTTTCTTTTTGAGGGAAATTTTGGGATTTTTTTTTTTTTTTGGCGGGAACTTTTGGGAAATTTGTGATTTCTCTTTTTTTTTGGGATTTGGGGGCAATTCCAGGTGGGTTTTGGGGGGAATTCGGAGACTTTTTTGGATTTTTTTCGCTTGTTTTTGGTGGATTTCCCCGGAAATTTTCCCTCATTTCCTCCTTTTCCCCCCAATTCCGGATTCCGTCAATCCCCATTAATTTTTTACCATTTCGGGGTTAATTTCGGGCCGGAATTCCGTTGTTCCCGGTCGTGCCCCGGCTCCTGCTCTCCGCCCCGGCGCCGTTTCCCGGTTTTTGGACCAATTTTCCTGGCGACGTTTTTCCCGGATTCCCTTTCGCCGCCCCCTCCTCAGTTTTAATCTCTGACCTAATTTGGGTCGAATTCGGGGCTTTTTGGGGCATTTCCGGCGCGTTCTGGGTCGTTTCTGGCGGGGTTTTGGGGCGATTCCCTCCGGGATTTTTTCCCCCTCCCCCCGATCCCCTTTTTCATCGACCCCCGATTGATTTTTTGTTAATTCCTCCGGGGTTAATTTTGGGGAAAATTCCGCGGTTTTCGGTCGGCCCCCAGGTGCTCCGCTCGGCGCGGGCGCGCGGGCGGCGCTGGACCGAGGTCGGGGAGCGGCACCGGGACCTGCAGCGCCTGGAGAGGGGCCTGAGGGAGCTGGGGAGCTCTTCCAGCTGCTGGGGGGCACCGTGGAGGCGCAGGTTTGTACTGGTTTATACTGGGAGGGACTGGAGCAAAAAACCCGGGGGCTTTCGGTCGAGAAATGACGATTTTGGAGCGGAAAACGGCGATTTAAGGGTTAAAAACGGCGATTTTGGGGTTAAAAACGGCGATTTTGGGGGTTAAAAATGGCGATTTTGGGGTTAAAAAATGTCGATTTGGGGTTAAAAACGGCGATTTTGGGGGTAAAAACGGCGATTTTGGGTTAAAAATGGCGATTTTGGGTTAAAACCGGCGATTTTGGGGTTAAAACCGGCGATTTTGGGGTTAAAAACGGCGATTTGGGGTTAAAACCGGCGATTTGGGGTTAAAAACGGCAATTTTGGGGTTAAAATGGCAATTTTGGGGTTAAAAACGGCGATTTTGGGGTTAAAAATGGCGATTTTTGGGGTTAAAACCGGCGATTTTGGGGTTATAAACGGTGATTTTGGGGTTAAAAATGGCGCCGGGGTGAACTGGTTTATACTGGTTTGTACTGGGAGCGGGAAAACCCCCGGGGGTTTTTTAGGGCAAAGAAAGAACGCATTTTTAGGGTTAAAAACGGGATTTTCGGGGTTGAGGAACGGCGGTTTTGGGGTTAAAAGCGACGCTGGGATTGACTGGGACAAACTGGTTTATACTGGGATTGACTGGGACAAACTGGTTTATACTGGGACGGACTGGGAGGGAAAAACCCCGGAGATTTTGGGTGAAAAATGACGTTTTTGGGTTTAAAAATGGCGATTTGGGGTTAAAAAACGGGGATTTTGGGGTTAAAAATGACGCGGGGAGGGGAGTGGGATGAACTGGTTTATACTGGTTTGTACTGGGAGAAAAAAACCCGGAGATTTTGGGTGAAAAAACGGAGATTTTGGGGTCAAAAAATGACATTTTTGGGGTTTAAAAAACGGGGATTTTGGGGTTAAAAATGGCGCTGGGACGAACTGGTTTATACTGGTTTGTACTGGGAGGGGCTGGGAGCAAGAAGACCTGGAGTTTTTGGGGTGAAAAACGTCGATTTTAGGACAGAAAAAAGCGGCGATTTTGGGTTTAGAGGTTCCTACTGGTTTGTACTGGTTCGTACTGGTCCGGACTGGTTTGTACTGGTTTGTACTGTCCGGACTGGTGCAGGGCGACGTCATCGACCGCATCGAGCGCCACGTGCAGGACTCGGGGGCGCGGCTGGAGAAGGGGCGGGGCCAGCTGGGCCACGCCCAGCGCCGCCAGCGGGGGGCGCGCAAGGTAAACTGGGGCGGACTGGGTTATACTGGGAGGGACTGGGACCAACTGGTTTGTACTGGGAGGGAACTGGGAACCGCTCCGGACTGGTTCAAACCGGTTCCAAATGAATTTATACCGACCCAGACTGGTTTGGACTGGTTCGAACTGGTTTATACTGGTTTAAAACCGGTTCCGAACTGGTTTCTGCTGGTCCGCAGAGGCGCCTGGCCGTGGCCGCCTGCGTCTCTGTCGCGATTCTGGTCCTGGTCGCGATCGTCGCCGCCTCGGTGGCCGCCGGGTAGAGCCGCGCGCTCCCATTGGCTGCCGCCGCCGTCAGTCAACGCCCACCGCCGGCTCCCATTGGTTGGGAGAGGCGGTGAGTCCCATTGGTCGGTTCTGGTGTCAGTCACCGCCAGCCACGCCCCCCGGCGGGTCGGATTGGCCGGTGGTGACGTCACGCAATAAAAGCACTTTGGAAACCCGAAATGGCCCGAAATTGACCCGAAAAAATGACCCGAAAATGACCCAAAAAAAGATCCAAAAATGATCTAAAAATGTGACCCAAAAGTGACCCCAAAACGACCCAAAAGTGACTAAAAATGACCCAAAAAATGACTCGAAAATGACCCAAAAGTGACCCAAAAAATGACCCGAAAATGACCCAAAAAATGACCCAAAAATGACCCGAAAATGACCCAAAAAAGACCTAAAAATGACCCAAAAGTGACCCAAAAAATGACCCGAAAATGACCCAAAAAATGACCCAAAAATGACCCAAAAAAGACCCAAAAATGACCCAAAAAATGACCAAAAAAAGACCTAAAAAAGACCCAAAAAATGACCCAAAAATGACCCAAAAATGACCCAAAAAAGACCCAAAAATGACCCGAAAAATGACCCAAAAATGACCCAAAAAGACCCAAAAAATGACCTGAAAATGACCCAAAAAAACCCCAAAAGTGACGCAAAAAATGACCAGAAATGACCCAAAAAATGACTCGAAAATAACCCAAAAGTGGCCCAAAAATGACCCTAAAACGACCCAAAAAATGACCCGAAAATGACCCAAAAGTGGCCCAAAAATGACCCAAAAAAGGACCCAAAAATGACCCAAAAACGACCCAAAAAAATACCCGAAAAAGACCTAAAAATAACCCAAAAATGACCCAAAAAATGACCTGATAATGACCCAAAAACGACCCAAAACTGACCCAAAAACGACCCAAAAAATGACCCGAAAATGACCCAAAAATGACCAAAAAAAATGTGACCCAAAAGTGACCCCAAAACGACCCAAAAGTGACTAAAAATGACCCAAAAAATGACTCGAAAATGACCCGAAAAAGACCCAAAATTGACCCAAAAACGACCCCAAAAAACCCGCAGTGGGGTCAGGATTCCCGAATTTTGCCCGAAATTCCCAAATCCGACCCCAAGTCTCGCCAGCTTCGCCCGAAAACCCCAAAAATTTCCCCCAAAGCTCTGAAATCCGCCCCCAGCTCCCCGGATTTCACTGAAACCCCAAAAATTCCCCCCAAAATCCCGAGGCGCGCCTCGACGTCCCAAACGTTCCCCCCGAATCCACCGAGACTCCGCGGATTCCTCCCGAAATATTCCCCAAAACTCCGAAAAAACCCAAAAAACTTCCCCTCCCCCCTCACTGGGAGTCCCCAAGCCCCGCCCCCAAGTCCGGCCCCTCCCCCCGGAACGTTCTCAGCCCCGCCCCCTCCCCAAGCCCCTCCTCCTCCTCTTCCGCCTCCCTTAGCCCCTCCCCCTCCTCAAGCCCCTCCCCCACCTGCCCCGCGGCCACCAGGCCCCGCCCCGGCCCCTCCCCCACCCCCAGCGGCGGCACCGGCCCCGCCCACGCCCCCTCCGGCCCCGCCCCCACCCTCCGACTCCGCCCCCTGCGCAGCCACGCCCCCAGCCACGCCCCCACGACCGCGACCACGCCCAGAGCGACCCCCGAGACCGCCAGGGCCAGCGGGGGGGGGGAGGGGCGGCCCGGGGAGGGGGAGGGGGAGGGGGAGGGGAGGGCCAGCGTGGCGCCCCCCGGCGGCCGGTGACCCCGGGTGGCCGCGGGGGTCACTCGGTGACCTCCGGTGACCCCCGGGGGTCGCCGGCCCTCGGCGGTCACTTCCCGGCCCTTAGCGGTCACTCGGGGGGCCGGGCTGGCCGTCGCCGTCTCCGGACGAGCCTCGGTGGCCTCGGTGGTCACTTGGTGACCCTCGGTGGTCACTTGGTGACCCTCGGTGGTCGCCGAGGTCACTCGCCGGCCCTCGGTGACCCCGGTGACCTCAGTGGTCACTCCCCGGCCCTTGGCGGTCATCGTGGTCACTCCCCGGCTCTCAGTGGTCATCGTGGTCACTCCCCTGCTCTCGGTGGTCATCGTGGTCACTCCCCGGCCCTTGGCGGTCATCGTGGTCACTCCCCGGCCCTTGGGGGTCATCGTGGTCACTCCCTGACCCTTGGTGGTCATCGTGGTCACTCCCTGACCCTTGGTGGTCATCGTGGTCACTCCCCGGCTCTTGGTGGTCATCGTGGTCACTCCCTGGCCCTTGGCGGTCATCGTGGTCACTCCCCAGCTCTCAGTGGTCATCGTGGTCACTCCCCGGCTCTCGGTGGTCATCGTGGTCACTCCCCGGCTCTCATTGGTCATCGTGGTCACTCCCCGGCTCTCGGTGGTCATCGCGGTCACTCCCCGGCCGTTGGTGGCCACCAGCAGGACGCAGATGGCCGCGGGCAGGGGGGGGAGGGGCGCCATGGCCGGGGGGGGGGAGGGGCACCTGTGGGGGGGGGGGGGCGGGGGGAGGGGTCAGGGAGAGAAAGTCCCGAAATTCCCGAAAAAAATTCCGCCCGAAATTCCACCCGGAAAATCCCCGCGGCTCGCCCAAAATATCAAAAATTCACCCAAAACCCGCAAAATTTACCCCAAATTCACCCAAAATATCAAAAATTTGCCCCAAATTTCACCCAAAATACACAAAATTTATCCAAATTTACCCAAATTTACCCAAAATATCAAAAATTGGCCCAAATTTACCCAAATTCACCCAAAAAACCGCAAAATTCGCCCGAATTTACCCCGATTTCACCCGAAATTCCCCAAATCCGCCCCAAATCCACGAAATTCCCCCAAAATGACCCAAAACCTCACCCGAAATCCCTGAAATCCCCCCCGAAACTTGCGGAAAACTCCCACAATCCCCCCAAGCCCCCAAATCCCCCCGAATCGACCCCAAATCCCCGCGAACCTCGGGGCCGTTGCCGGAAGCCGCGGCAGCGCCGGAAGCGCCACCGGGGAGGGGCCCCCCAAAAACCCCGAAAACGCCCCAAAAAAACACCCCGAAAACCCGGACTGGAGCTCGGGGAGCCCCAAAACCCCGAAAATGACCCAAAAAAACCCGAAAATGACCCAAAAACCCCCGAAAATGACCCAAAAAACGCCCCGAAAACCCGGACTGGAGCTCGGGGAGCCCCAAAACCCCGAAAATTACCCAAAAAAACCCCGAAAATGACCCAAAAAACGCCCCAAAAACCCGGCCTGGAGCTCGGGGAGCCCCAAAAACCCCGAAAATGACCCAAAAAACCCCGAAAATGACCCAAAAAATGCCCCAAAACCCGGACTGGAGCTCGGGGAGCCCCAAAAACCCTGAAAATGACCCAAAAAACCCCGAAAATGACCCAAAAAAACCCGAAAATGACCCAAAAAATGCCCCAAAAACCCGGACTGGAGCTCGGGGAGCCCCAAAACCCCGAAAATGACCCAAAATGACCCGAAAATGACCCAAAAAAACGCCCCAAAAACCCGGACTGGAGCTCGGGGAGCCTCAAAAACCCCGAAAATGACCCAAAAAATGACCCAAAACCCCGGACTGGAGCTCGGGCAGCCCCAAAAATCCCGAAAATGACCCAAAATGACCCGAAAATGACCCAAAAAACCCCGAAAATGACCCAAAAAACGCCCCAAAAACCCGGACTGGAGCTCGGGGAGCCCCAAAACCCCGAAAATGACCCAAAATCCCCCGAAATGACCCAAAAATGACCCAAAAAACGCCCCGAAAACCCGGACTGGAGCTCGGGGAGCCTCAAAAACCCCGAAAATGACCCAAAAAACCCCGAAAATGACCCAAAAAACCCCGAAAATGACCCAAAAATGACCCAAAACCCCGGACTGGAGCTCGGGGAGCCCCAAAAACCCCGAAAATGACCCAAAAATGACCCAAAATGACCCAAAAATGACCCAAAAAATGCCCCAAAAACCCCGAAAACGCCCCAAAAAAACACCCCGAAAACCCGGACTGGAGCTCGGGCAGCCCCAAAACCCCGAAAATGACCCAAAAAACCCCGAAAATTACCCAAAAAACCCTGAAAATGACCCAAAAAATGCCCCCAAAACCCGGACTGGAGCTCGGGGAGCCCCAAAACCCCGAAAATGACCCAAAACCCTGAAAACGACCCAAAATCCCCAAAAATGACCCAAAAAACGCCCCAAAAACCTGGACTGGAGCTCGGGGAGCCCCCAAAACCCCAAAAATGACCCAAAAAATGCCCCAAAACCCCGAAAATGACCCAAAAAATGCCCCAAAACCCGGACTGGAGCTCGGGGCGTCCCAAAAATGCCCCAAAAACCCCTAAAATGACCCAAAACTCCCGAAAAATGACCCAAAATCCACCCCAAAAACCCGGCCTGGAGTTCAGCGAGCCCCAAAATGTCCCAAAACCCCCAAAATCCCCCCAAAAATCCGACCCCAGAGCTCGGGCGGGGCCCCAAAAAACCGGGAAAAAAAATCCCCCAAAATCCCAGAAAAATCCCCCAAAAAACCCCAAATAAATCCCCAAAAAACCCCCAAAAAGCCCAAATAAACCCCTCAAAAAAACCCAAAAAACCCCAAATAAATCCCAAAAAACTCCCAAATAAATCCCAAATAAACCCCAAATAAACCCGCCCCGAAAAACGCGGAAAAGCCAAAAAAAAACCCCCAAAAAATCCCAAAACTCCCCCAAAAAAACCCCAAAAACCCCCAAATAAACCCCCCAAAAACCCAAATAAACCCCCTAAAAAAAACCCAAAAAACCCCAAATAAATCCCAAAAAACCCCCAAATAAGCCCCAAATAAATCCCCAAATAAATCCAAAAAAGTCCCAAATAAACCCCAAATAAATCCGCCTGGAAAAACGTGGAAAACCAAAAAAAAAACCCCAAAAAATCCCAAAACTCCCCCAAAAAACCCCAAAAAACCCCAAATAAACCCCCCCAAAAAACCCAAAATAACCCAAATAAATCCCAAAAAAAACCCCAAATAAATCCCAAATAAATCCCCAAAACCCCCAAATAAACCCACCCAAAAAACCCAAAACTCCCCAAAAAAACCCCTAAAAACCCCCAAATAAATCCCAAAAAAACCCCAAATAAATCCCAAAAAAACCCCAAATAAACCCCAAATAAACCCGCCCTGAAAAACGCGGAAAAGCCAAAAAAAACCCCCCAAAAAATCCCAAAACTCCTCAAAAAACCCCAAATAAACCCCAAATATGCCCCCAAAAATCTCCACCCCCCGAAATTAAAAAAAAAAAAACAAACAAAAACCCCCAAAAATCCCAAAATTCCCCCCAAAAAATCCCCCCAGGAAAAAAAACCCAACAAACCCCAAATTCCCCGGTCCCAGAAATCGGGAATATCCCAGAATTCCCCCAGTCCCACTCGGGAGCTGCTGCACAAAATCCTTTATTTTCCCCCCAAAATCCCCCAGATTTGGGGGACCCCGCTAGGAGCCTTCGTCACCGTCGTCACCGTCGTCACCGTCGCCAAAATTGGGGGGGTTCGGGGATTTTTGGGGGGTTTTTCGGGGTTTTGGGGATTTTTGGGGGTTTTTGGGGAGTTTTTGGGATCCCAAAAACGGGCCGGATTCGGGGTTTTTGGGGGTCGTCAGCGGCGAGGTCCCAAAGGCGGCGAAATTCGGCGTCGTCGAGCTCTTCGTCATCATCATCATCATCATCATCGTCACCGAAACTCTGCCGGATTTTTTGGGATTTTTCGGGTTTTTCGGGGATTTTTCGGGGATTTTTGGGGGGTTTTTGGGATCCCAAAAACGGGCCGGATTCGGGGTTTTTGGGGTCGTCACCGGAGAGGTCCCAAAGGCGGCGAAATTCGGCGTCATCGAGCTCTTCGTCGTCATCATCATCATCATCATCGTCACCGAAACTCTGCCGGATTTTTTGGGGTTTTTGGGGGATTTTTCGGGGATTTTGGGGGGGTTTTTGGGATCCCCAAAACGGGCCGGATTCGGGGTTTTTGGGGTCGTCAGCGGCGAGGTCCCAAAGGCGGCGAAATTCGGCGTCGTCGAGCTCTTCGTCATCATCATCATCGTCACCGAAACTCTGCCGGATTTTTTGGGGGTTTTCGGGTTTTTTGGGGATTTTTTGGGGTTTTTTCGGGGGTTTTTGGGATCCCCAAAACGGGCCGGATTCGGGGTTTTTGGGGTCGTCACCGGCGAGGTCCCAAAGGCGGCGAAATTCGGCGTCGCCGAGCTCTTCGTCATCATCATCATCATCGTCACCGAAACGGGGATTTTTGGGGTTTTTCGCGGGTGTTTCTTCACTCTGCGGAGACCCCGAAAACCGGCGGGATTCGGGATTTCCGCCGTCTTCCCCCGCGGAACCTTCCGGAGCCTCCCAGAAGCGATGGAGAGCTTCCGCCTCCTCCGTCTCCTCGTCCTCGTCGTCGTCGTCGTCGGGCGGCCAGGCCACCCCTTCCCTGACGCCGGCGCCGCCCTCGGGGCCCGCGGGGACGTACAGGTGACACCAGGGCCCGGCCAGGGAGGGGCCGCAGGTGACGGTCACGGCGAAGTCCAGCCGGCCGCCCCCGGGGAAGCAGGAGAGCCGCGGCCGGACGCCGGCGGTCAGCGGCTCGCGGCAGGTGCCCAGGTGGTCGTCGTCCCAGCCGTGGTCCTCGTCCCACACCTGCAGCTCCAGGCGGGCGTCCGGCCGCAGGCGCACCTGGCCCAGGTCCAGGCGCTGGCCCCAGCGCGGCCGGTCGGCGTTCCAGGCCGTGGCCGTGCGGGCGCCGCGGCCGCCGAAGGACGCTCGGACGTAGGCGTCCGTGGCGGTCAGCGCGTCGCCGCGCCAGCCGCGCCCGCCCAGCACGAGGACGGAGGCGTGGGCGTGGCCGCGGTGGGCGGGGCAGCACGGGGAGCCGCCCAGCGGGGGAGGGGCGGGGGAGCAGGGGCAGTGGCAGGGGTGGGGGGGGAGGGGCGGGCCGGGGGGGGCGGGCGGCGGAGGGGTCGGAGAGGTCGGCGGGGTCATCGGAGGGGTCATCGGGGTCATCGGAGAGGTCATCACGGAGGTCACCTGGAAGGGAGGCAGAGTGGTCAGTGGGGTGGTCACTGCTGTGGTCACTGCTTTGGTCAGTGTGGTGGTCAGTGGGGTGGTCACTGCTGTGGTCACTGCTTTGGTCAGTGTGGTGGTCAGTGGGGTGGTCACTGCTGTGGTCACTGCTGTGGTCAGTGGAGTGGTCAGTGGAGTGGTCAGTGGGGTGGTCACTGCCGTGGTCACTGCCGTGGTCAGTGTGGTGGTCACTGCTGTGGTCACTGCCGTGGTCAGTGTGGTGGTCAGTGGAGTGGTCACTGCCGTGGTCACTGCCGTGGTCAGTGGAGTGGTCACTGCTGTGGTCAGTGTGGTGGTCAGTGTGGTGGTCAGTGGAGTGGTCACTGCTGTGGTCACTGCCGTGGTCAGTGTGGTGGTCAGTGGAGTGGTCACTGCTGTGGTCAGTGGAGTGGTCGCTGCCGTGGTCACTGCTGTGGTCAGTGTGGTGGTCAAGTATGGTGGTCAGTGCAGTGGTCATCAGGGTGGTCATTGGGTCCCACTGACCGCTCCACTGACCACCACTGCACCGATTATCTCATTGTCCACTCCGCTGACCATCAAGCTGACCGCCCCACTGACCACTGCATTAACCACTGCACTGACCGCTCCACTGACCACTGACCACTGACCACTGACCACTGATCACCCCACTGACCACTGACCATCCCACTGACCACTGATCCCTCCACTGACCACCCCACTGACCACTGACCAACCCACTGACCTCCCCACTGACCACTGACCCCTCCACTGACCACTGACCACTGACCATCCCGCCGATTACCCCACTGACCATCCCACTGACCCCTGACCACCCCATTGACCACTGACCACCCCACTGACCACTGGCCATTCCACTGACCACCCCACTGACCCCTGACCTCTCCACTGACCACTGACCATACTACTGACCACTGATCACCCCACTGACCATCCGACTGACCGCTGACCACCCCACTGACCATCCCACTGACCACTGACCATCTCACTGACCACTGATCCCTCCACTGACCATCCCACTGACCACCCCACTGACCATCCTACTGACCACTGACCATCCCACTGACCGCTGACCACCCCACTGACCATCCCACTGACCGCTGACCACCCCACTGACCACTGACCACCCCACTGACCACTGACCACCCCACTGACCACCCCACTGACCACTGACCATCCCACTGACCACTGACCATCCCACTGACCGCTGACCACCCCACTGACCACTGACCACCCCACTGACCACTGACCACCCCACTGACCACCCCACTGACCACTGACCATCCCACTGACCACTGACCATCCCACTGACCACTGACCACCCCACTGACCACCCCACTGACCACTGACCATCCCACTGACCATCCCACTGACCCCTGACCACCCCACTGACCCCTGACCATCCCACTGACCATCCCACTGACCGCTGACCACCCCACTGACCGCTGCCCACCCCGCTGCCCACCCCACCGACCCCTGCACTGACCGCTGCTCTGTCCACCGCTCTGTCCACTCATTCCGGGGGCGCAGGAGCAGTTGACCGCCAGCGCTTTGGCCGCCACGTAGCTGCGGACGGCGGCGCGCAGGGCCCGGCGCCGCGGGTCGCCGCGGGGCACCAGGGCGTGGAGCGGCCAAAGGTCGGCCTCCAGCGCGGCCGGAGCGGCCGGAACGCTCTTCAGCCAGCGCGAGAACTCCTCCGGCCGCCCGAAGGCCGGGTCGCCGCCCGGGTCGCCGCCGCCGTCCACCTCCAGCACGCGCTCGCCGAAGAACTCGGCCAAGCTGACGTTGCCCTCGGTGGTCGCTCGGGCCGTCCGGCAGGCGGCCGCGGTCGCTCCGGCCCCGCCGAAGGACGCCTCGGCCCTCAGGCAGTCCGAGGCCTCCTGCGCGCCCAGGCCGGCCATGGCGGCGCGGCACAGCTGGACGTTGGTCAGCGCCCGGACGCGGCCGCCCAGCCGCGCCGAGTGGACGGCGTGAGTGCCGTAGGCCGCCAGCAGCGCCGCGTACTCGGACGCCGAGGTCCGGTTGAAGTCGGGCGGCAGGGAACGGACGGCGCGGAGGAAGTGAGCGGACGGCCGGGCGGTCAGGGGGTTCAGCCACGTCCTGCGGGGACACGGGGCCGGGAGAAGCGGCGCGAGAGGGCTCTGGGGGCCTTGGCGGGGACTTCGGGGGGAAATCCCGGGATTTGGGCGGGTTTAGGGGGATTTCAGGGAAACTCCGGGATTTGGGGCGGCTTTAGGGGGATTTCAGGGAAATTCCGGGATTTGGGGCGGGTTTAGGGGGATTTCAGGGAAATCCCGGGATTTGGGGCGGGTTTAGGGGGATTTCAGGGAAATCCCGGGAGTTTTGGGGGGAAATTTGGGGGGTTTTTAGGGGACTTTTGGGGATTTTTTTTAGCGGGGTTTTTAGGGAAATGTGGGGATTTTTAGGGGGTTTTTAAAAGGGGATTTTTAGAGAAATTGGGGGATTTTTAGGGGGAAATTTGGGGATTTTTTTGGGGGTTTTTTAGGGGATTTTGGGGGATTTTTTTTAGCGGGATTTTCAGGGAAATGTGGGGATTTTTTTTTGTCTGTTTTTGGGGGATTTTTTTTGGGGATTTTTAAGGGGGGTTTTAGAGAAATTTGGAGATTTTTAGGGGGATTTGGGGGGATTTTTGGGGGGATTTTTTGGGGATTTTTTTAGCGGGGTTTTTAGGGGGATTTTGGGAGAAGCTTTTTGGGGATTTTTTAGGGTATTTTTAGAGAAATTGGGGGATTTTTAGGGGAAAATTTGGGGATTTTTAGAGGGATTTTGAAGGTGATTTTTGGGGAATTTTTAGTTGGGATTTTTTTAGGGAAATGTGGGGATTTTGGTTGGTTTTTTTGTTTTTGTTTTTTGCGGCATTTTTTGGGATTTTTAGGAGATTTTTAGAGAAATTGGGGGATTTTTAGGGGGATTTGGGGGGATTTTTTTGGGATTTTTTTGGGGGATTTTTTGGGATTTTTAAAGCGGGATTTTTAGGTAAATGTGGGGATTTTTTTGTTTATTTTTGGTTTTTGGGCGATTTTTTGGGGATTTTTTAGGGTATTTTTAGAGAAATCCGGGGATTTTCAGGGGGATTCTGGGAGAAGTTTCGTGCTTTCCTGGGGATTTTCGGCCGATTTTCGGGGCGTTTGTTTTCAGGGGGATTTTGGGGATGCTCGGGGATGGGGATGAAGGTGATGAAGGTGATGAAGATGGGCCTGGAGGAGGTGGGGATGAAGGCGAAGGGGAGAATGAGGACACTGAAAACGAAGACGGTGAAGACCGAGACGAAGGCAAGGAGGAGGACAGTGAAGATGAAGATGATGAAGATGACGACGAAGATGCCGAGGAGGATGAAGATGAAGATGATGAAGATGAAGGCAAAGAAAAAGAGGAAGATGATGAACGCGAAGACGAGGATGAAGGTGTTGAAGATGAAGATGAAGACGATGATGAAGACGGTGAAGATGAGGACAATGAAGAGGAAGACGAAGACGAGGACGATGACGACGAAGGTGACGACGAAGACGACGAAGAGGAGGATGGAGACGAAGACGAAGATGAGGATGAAGGCGTTGAAGACGGTGAAGACGAGGACGACGAAGAGGAAGACGAAGACGAGGACGACGAAGACGAAGACGAGGATGACGAAGGAGGCGAGGCCGAAGGCACCCCGGCGCACTCACCAGTAGAAGACGCAGCTCAGCTGCAGCCAGGTGAGGGCGCTCCTGTCCTGCCGCTGCCACCGCAGCCCCTCGCGCGCCACCCGCGACTGCGACCCCGCCCACGTGACCCCGGCCCCGCCCCGCCCCCAGGACATGCCCAGGCTCCACCCCCGCGTCACCGCCGACGTCACCGCCGTCCCCACGGCGGCCGCGCCCGAGGCCGCGCGCGCCTGGCGGTGACAGCGGCGCCCCGAGTGCCACCCGCGGACCCCCCAGGGGACGCGGCGAGGGGACATGGCGTCCAGCGCGTCGGGACACAGCAGGCACCGCGGGGCGGCGTCACCTGGGCCACCACGGCCACGCCTAGAGCCGCCATTGTCACCGCCATTGTCACCGCCATTGTCACCGCCATTGTCACCGCCATCGTCACCGCCATTGTCACCTCTAGAGTCACCTGGGCCACCACGGCCACGCCTAGAGCCGCCATTGTCACCGCCATTGTCACCTCTAGAGTCACCTGGGCCACCACGGCCACGCCTAGAGCCGCCATTGTCACCTCTGGAGTCACCTGGGCCACCACGGCCACGCCTAGAGCCGCCATTGTCACCGCCATTGTCACCTCTAGAGTCACCTGGGCCACCACGGCCACGCCTAGAGCCGCCATTGTCACCTCTGGAGTCACCTGGGCCACCACGGCCACGCCTAGAGCCGCCATTGTCACCTCTGGAGTCACCTGGGCCACCACGGCCACGCCTAGTGCCACCATTGTCACGGCCATTGTCACCATTGTCACCTCTGGAGTCACCATTGTCACCTCTGGAGCCGCCATTGTCACCTGCGTCACCTCTCCGTCTCTCCCCAGGGCCACCGGCGCCACCGGCTCTACCGGCGCCGCCGCTGTCCCCACCGTCCCAGTGGTCCCAGCGGTGGCCCCCGTGGTCACCGCTGTCCCAGCCCTCCCAGCGCCCCCAGCTGTCCCCAGCGTCCCCCAGCTCCAGGACACGCCCCCCGGCCATGGCCATGGTGGTGACGTCGAAGCCCCGCCCCAGGGCGGCGACGCCGGGGGCGGGGCGGGCGCGGGCGCAGGCGACGCCGCGGGCGCGGTGACACTGCGAGGTGGCGGCGTCGCCCAGGGCCACCAGGGCCACCAGGGCCACCAGGAGCACCTGTGGGGACAGGTGGGGACGTTTAGGGGCCGGGAGAATTCGGGGGCGTTCGGGGGCATGGAGGATTTGGGGACTGGGGACAATTTGGGGACATTTTGGGGACATGGAGGATTTGGGGACTGGGGACAATTTGGGGACATTTTGGGGACATGGAGGATTTGGGGATTGGGGACAATTTGGGGACATTTGGGGACATGGAGGATTTGGGGACTGGGGACAATTTGGGGACAATTGGGGACATGGAGGATTTGGGGATTGGGGACAGTTTGGGGACATTTGGGGACATGGAGGATTTGGGGACTGGGGACAATTTGGGGACATTTGGGGACATGGAGGATTTGGGGATTGGGGACAATTTGGGGACAATTGGGGACATGGAGGATTTGGGGACTGGGGACAATTTGGGGACATTTTGGGGACATGGAGGATTTGGGGACTGGGGACAATTTGGGGACATTTTGGGGACATGGAGGATTTGGGGATTGGGGACATTCTGGGGACAATTTGGGGACATTTTGGGGACATGGAGGATTTGGGGATTGGGGACAATTTGGGGACATTTTGGGGACATGGAGGATTTGGGGATTCGGGACATTTTGGGGACAATTTGGGGACATAGGGACACTGAAGACTTTGGAGAGATTTGGGACATTTTGGGGACAATTGGGGACCTGGAGGATTTTTGGGGACAATTGGGGACATCGAGGATTTTTGGGGATTTGGGGACACAGAGGATTTTTGGGGACAAGGAGAGTGGGGCGACACTGGGGAGATCCGGGGACACTTGGAGGACGCTCGGGGACGCTCGGGGTGGGGTTGGTGACAATCTGGTGGCAGCTGGGTGACGTGGGGAGGGGCGTCGGTGCACAGGATGTGGCCGAGGTGACGACGGCGACGGGGCTGAGGTGACAGTGACGGAGCCTGGGGGGTTGGGGACATTCCGGGGACGTTTGGGGACAGCTTGGGGACAGCTGGGGGCGTCGGGGCACAGGATGTGGCCGGGCTGAGGTGACGGCGACAGGGGTGAGGTGACATCGGGGAGGGGACACGGGAAGGGGGGGGAGGGGGGGCGGGGTCCACCCCCACAATGTCCCCAAAACGTCCCCAAAAGGTTTCCTCCCCAAAATCCCCGATCTTCCCCCCGAAATGTCCCCGAATTGTCCCCAAATTGTCCCCGAATTGTCCCCAAATTGTCCCCGAATTGTCCCCAAATGTCCCCGAATTGTCCCCAAATGTCCCCAAATGTCCCCAAATTGTCCCCGAATTGTCCCCGAATTATCCCCAAATGTCCCCGAATTGTCCCCGAATTGTCCCCAAATGTCCCCAAATGTCCCCAAATGTCCCCAAATTGTCCCTGAATTGTCCCTAAATGTCCCCAAATTGTCCCCGAATTGTCCCCAAATGTCCCCGAATTGTCCCCAAATGTCCCCAATTTGTCCCCGGGCATCCAGAAATGTCCCAAAGTTGTCCCCAAACGTCCCCAAAATCCCCAAGTTTCCCCCCCCAAAAATCCCCCCAAGTTCTCCCCGAACGACCCCAAAGGACCCCAAACCCCCCAAAATCTCCCCAAAACCCCAAATTTCCCCCAAATCTCCCCCAAATTTCCCCAAATTTCCCCCAAATGCCCAAACGTTCCCGAATTGTCCCCAAATCCCCCAAATCCCCCCCAGAGTCCCCCCAACTCCCGCCGTGTCCCCTCTCACCATCTCGGGGGCGACAGGATGTGACGCCGGCCACGCCCCCTTCCTCAAAGCCACGCCCCTTTCCCAGGACGCGCCCCCTCTTTGCTTCAGGACACGCCCCCCCCCCCCCCAAGCCGAGGGGAAAAAAATTTTGGGGGGAATTTGGGGAAATTTGGGGGATTTTTGGGGGGAATTTGGGAAAATTTGGGGAAATTTTGGGGGGAATTTGGAGAAATTTGGGGGAATTTTTGGGGGAAATTTGGGGAAATTTGGGGGATTTTTTTGGGGGGGAATTTGGGGAAATTTGGGGGATTTTTTGGGGGAGTTTTGGGGGATTTTTTTGGGGGGGAATTTGGGGAATTTTGGGGGATTTTTGGGGGGAATTTGGGGAAATTTGGGGGAATTTTTTGGAGAATTTAGGGAATTTTTTGGGGGAATTTGGGGGAATTTGGGGGAACTTCAAGAAATTTTGGGAAATTTGGGGGGAATTTTTTTGGGATTTTTTTTGGGGGGGGAGGACGGAAAAAAGGGACCCGAAAAACGGGGAAAAAAACCCAAAAACGGGACCCGGGACCCCCCAAAATTTGGACAAACCCCCCAAAATCCCACCCGGGTTTTCCCCTCCCCCCTCCCCAATGATGACGACGCCAAAAAAAAAAAATTTCCCGAAAAAACTTTTTTATTTTTTAAGTTTTTTTTTTCCTTTTTTTTTTTTTTTTCTGTGAAAATTTCCCCAAAAATTTTTTTTTGTTTTTTTTTTTTGGGGGGGGGGGGGGGGAGGGGGGAGGGGTCAGTCCGGGGGTGGGGGGAGGGGCGGGGGGAGGCTCGGGGGGCTCCGGGGGGGGTGGGGGAGGGGTCGGCGATCAGCGAGCGGCTCCCGGAGCGACCTGGGGGAGGGGAAAACAAAAAACAAAACCCAGAATTTGTTAAATTAAATCAAATCAATTAAAAATTAAAATTTTATAACGTGTTTTCATATTTATTTTTTATATTTATGTTTTATTTATATTTTATTTTTGCCCGAAATCCACAAATTCCCCACAGAATTCCCGACTTTTGGCCAAAAATTCCCGAATTTCACCCCCCCCCCCAGATTTTTCGGAATTTCACCCGAAATTCCCGAATTTTTTCCCCCAAAATCCCTCAAAAATTCCCCGAGTTTCACCCGAAATTCCCGAATTTCTCCTGATTTTCACCCAGAATTTCCACCAAGTTTCCAAAATTTCCCCCGGAATTCACCAAAAATTCCCAGGTTTTACCGTATTTTACCCAAAATTTCCTGAATTTCACCCAAATTTCCACCCACCCCCCCCGAAACCGAAATTTTCCCCAAATCCGCTGAAACCACAATTAAAATCCCAATTAAACCCCCAATTAAATCCACATTAAAACTCAATTAACCCCCAATTAAACCCAAATTAAAGCTCAATTAAACCCCAGTTAAAACCTCAATTAAAACCCCAATTAAAATCCCAATTAGACCCAAATTAAAGCCCAATTAAAGCCCAATTAAACCCCAATTAAAGCCCAATTAAACCCAAATTAAAATCCGAATTAAAACCCCAATTAAAATCCAAATTAAACCCAAATTAAAGTCCAATTAAACAGCAATTAAATCCCAATTAAACCCCAATTAAAACCCAAGTTAAACCCCAATAAAATACCAATTAAAATCCCAATTAAAATCCCAATTAAACCCCAATCAACCCCCAACTGAAACCCAATTAAACCCCAATTAAAGCCCAATTAAACCCCAATTAAAATCCCCAATCAAAGCCCCAATTAACCCCTTCCTCACCGCACATTTTATTGGAAGCCACCACGTAGCTGAGCAGGGTGACGTCACTGAGACCCCAGACCTTAATTATCCCCAATTAACCCCCAATTAAACCCCAATTAACCCAAATTAAACCCCAATTAACCCAAATTAACCCCCAATTAACCCCAATTAACCCCAATTAACCCAAATTAACCCCATTTAACCCCTTCCTCACCGCAGACCCTGCTGGAGGGCCACCACGTAGCTGAGCAGGGGGTGACGTCGCTGGGCCCCCCCGACTCCAGGGGGATGGGGTGCACCCGGAAGTGCTCCAGCATGTCGAAGATGCTCTGGAACCAGAGGTGCTGCACCCGGCACTGCGCCGACTCGTTCAGGGACAGGCGGAGGTGCTGGGGACAGAAAACAGCCGGGAACGGGGCGGTCGACCCCGGAAACGGGGAGATCGAGCCCGGAAACGGGGAGATCGAGCCCGGAAACGGGGGAGATCGACCCCGGAAACGGGGAGGTCGACCCCCGGAAAATGGGGAGATTGACCCCGGAAAATGGGGAGGTCGACCCCGGAAATGGGGAGATTGACCCCGGAAATGGGGAGATCGACCCCGGAAACGGGGAGATTGACCCCGGGAAACGGGGAAGTCGAGCCCGGAAACGGGGAGATCGACCCCGGAAACGGGGGAGATCGACCCCGGAAATGGGGAGATCGAGCCCCGGAAACGGGGGAGATTGACCCCGGAAATGGGGAGATCGACCCCGGAAACGGGGAGATTGACCCCGGAAACGGGGAGATTGACCCCGGAAACGGGGAGATCGACCCCGGAAATGGAGAAACTGACCCCGAAAATAGGGAGATCGACCCCGGAAATGGGGAGATCGACCCCCGAAAATGGAGAGATCAACCCCGGAAACGGGGAGATCGACCCCGGAAACGGGGAGATCGACCCCGGAAAATGGGGAGATCGACCCCAGAAAATGGGGAGATCGACCCCGGAAAATAGGGAGATCTACCCCGGAAACGGGGAGGTCGACCCCGGAAACGGGGAGATCGACCCCGGAAAATGGGGAGATCGACCCCGGAAAATAGGGAGATCTACCCCGGAAACGGGGGAGGTCGACCCCGGAAACGGGGAGATCGACCCCGGAAAATGGGGAGATCGACCCCGGAAATGGGAAGATTGACCCCGGAAATGGGGAGATCGACCCCGGAAACGGGGAGATCGACCCCGGAAACGGGGAGGTCGACCCCGGAAACGGGGAGATCGACCCCGGAAATGGGAAGATCGACCCCGGAAACGGGGAGATCGACCCCGGAAATGGGGGAGATCGACCCCGGAAATGGGGAGATCGACCCCGGAAACGGGAGATCGACCCCGGAAATGGGGAGATCTACCCCGGAAACGGGGAGATCGACCCCGGAAACGGGGAGATCGACCCCGGAAACGGGGAGATTGACCCCGGAAATGGGGGAGATCGACCCCGGAAACGGGGAGATCGACCCCAGAAACGGGGAGATCGAGCCCGGAAACGGGGGAGGTCGACGCCAAAAATGGAGAATTTGACCCAAAAAATGGAAAATTTAACCCAAAAATGGAGAATCTGACCCAATAATGGAGAATTTGACCCAAAAAATAGAGGATTTAACCCAAAAATTAAAAATTTAACCCAAAAAATGGAAAATTTAACCCAAAAAATGGAGAATTTGAGCCAATAATGGAGAATTTGACCCCAAATATGAAGAGACTGACCCCAAAATCTGGGTCAGAAAACCCCAAAATTGGCTCTAAAATCCCGATTTCTGGACGCAAAATCCCCGTTTTTTTACCCCAAAAATCCCCGTTTTTCCACCCAAAATCCCCGTTTTTCCACCTAAACCCCACATTTTTCCTCCCGAACTCCATCGCTCCCCCCCTCCCCCCACAGGATCTCCACTTTTGGCCCCAAAACCATCACTTTTTTCACCTAAGAACTTCATTTTTTCGCCCTAAAAATTCCATTTTTTTCACCTAAAAACTCCGTTTTTTTCGACCCAAAAATCCCGTTTTTTTTCGCCCGAAATTCCCATTTTTTCGCCCCGAAATTCCCGTTTTTTCACCCCAACTCCATTCCCTCATCAAAAACATCCGTTCCCCGACCCTCAAATCCCATTTTTTGCCACACAACCTCCGTTTTTTGCCTATAAAATCACCGTTTTTAACCTAAAATCTCCATTTTTAACCTAAAATCTCCATTTTTTCGCCCGAAATTCCCGTTTTTTTCGCCCGAAATTCCTGTTTTTTCACCCCAAATCCATTCCCTCACCAAAAACATCCGTTCCCGACATCAAATCCTGTTTTTTGCCACACAACCTCCGTTTTTGCCTATAAAATCTCCATTTTTTAACCTAAAATCTCCATTTTTTAACCTAAAATCTCCGTTTTTTTCGCCTAAAAATCCCGTTTTTTTCGCCTCCGAAATTCCCCTTTTTTCACCCCAACTCCATTCCCTCACCAAAAACATCCGTTCCCCGACCATCAAATCCCATTTTTTTGCCACACAACCTCCGTTTTTGCCTATAAAATCCCCGTTTTTTAACCTAAAATCTCCGTTTTTTCGCACCGAAATTCCCGTTTTTCCGCCCGAAATTCCCGTTTTTTCCCCCCTCACCTTGGCTTTTCCTTGGAAGTTGAAGGTGAGCACGTACTCGCCCCTCCTGGTCTCGCTCTGCCGCACCAGGAAGGCGCCGTGCCCGCCCTGGCCCGCCCTGCAGCACCAGCTGCGCCGCCCGCAGCCGCGGCAGCGTCCCGTTGGAACCAGGGGAAGCCCGAGAGCGCGTGGGGCGCCCCCGGCTCCGGAACGCCGCCGCCGCCGCCCGGGATCGGCCGGGGACGGGAACGGCCCCTGGGCAAGGGGGGAGAAAAACGGGGAAAAAATTCCCATTTCGGGGGGGAAATGGCGATTTTTGGGGGAAAATGGGGATTTTGGGGGGAAAATGGGGATTTTTGGGGGGGGAAATGGGGGATTTTTGGGGGGAAAATGGGGATTTTGGGGGGGAAATGGGGATTTTTGGGGGAGAAATGGGGATTTTGGGGGGGGGAAATGGGGATTTTGGGGGGAAAATGGGGATTTTTGGGGGGAAAATGGGGATTTTTGGGGGGGGAAATGGGGATTTTTTGGGGGGAAAATGGGGATTTTGGGGGAAAATGGGGATTTTTGGGGGGGGAAAATGGGGATTTTGGGGGAGAAAATGGCGATTTTTGGGGAAAAAATGGGGGATTTTTTGGGGGAAAAAATGGCGATTTTTGGGGGAAAAATGGGGATTTTGGGGGGGTTTTGGGGGGGGAATCGGGGGGTTTTGGGGGGGAAAAATGGGGGTTTTGGTGAAAAAAAAAATGAGGCTTTTTGGGGGGGAAAAAATGGGGTTTTTTTTGGGGAAAAATGGGGGTTTTGGTAAAAAAAAAGTCTTTTGGGGGAAAAAAATGGGTTTTTTTTTGGGGAAAAAATGGGGGTTTTGGTTAAAAAATGAGGTTTTTTTGCAAAAAAAGGATTTTTGGTAAAAAGGGGTTTTTTTGCGGAAAAAATGAGGGTTTTGGTTAAAAAAAATGAGTTTTTTCGGGAAAAAAATGGGGGTTTTGGTAAAAAAAAGGGTTTTTTTGGGGAAAAAATGAGGTTTTTTCGGTTAAAAAAATGAGGGGTTTTTTTGGAAAAAAAAGGGCATTTTTGGTAAAAGAACACGAGGGTTTTTTAGGGGAAAAAAATGGGAACTTTGGTAAAAAAAAAACAAGGTTTCTTTGGGAAAAAATGAGGGTGTTTTGGTTAAAAAAAGGAGGTTTTTTGGGGGAAAAAACCCGGGATTTTTTTTGGGGGGGGAAAAATGGAATTTTGGGGGAGAAAAAAATGGGGATTTAGGGAGGAAATTTGGGGAGATTTGAGGGAGGGGGAAGAGGAATTTAGGGGAGATTTGGGGGGAAATTTTGGGAGAAAAAAACCAGGAATTTAGGGAGATTTTTTTTTGGGGAAAAAAGGGGATTTTGGGGGGAAAAAATTGGTGATTTTGGGGGGAATTTTGGGAGGTTTTGGGGGGAATTTTGGGGGAGATTTTTCAGGGGAAAAGGGGAAAAAACCAACGACCCCCCCCCCGCCCAGATCCCCCCCAAATCAGGGTCCCAACCACGCCCCCCTCCCCCAAATTCGGGATTCTCCCCTCCCAGAGCCCCAAAAAATCCCAAAAAAAACAAAAAAAAAAAATTTAAAAAAAATCCCCGAAAGCCCCAAAATAAATTCCCACCCCCCCAAAACCCAAAACGAATCCCAAAAATTCCCCAAATCCCCCCGAATTCGCCCCAAATTTACCTGCGGGGCTCCGGGTGGGGGAGGGGCGGGGGGGGGCGGGGCCGCGCGGGGGGGGAGCCCCGGGGGAGGGGCCGGGACCCCCCCGGAGGCACCTGGGGAGAAAATTTGGGGAAATTTAGGGGGGTTTTGGGAAATTTTAGAAAATTGGGGGGATTTGAGGGAATTTTGGGCGGAAATTTCCTTTTTTGGGTGGGAATTTGAATTTTTGGGGGGGGATTTTTGAAATTTTGAGGTTTTTCCGGGAAAATTTTGGGGAAATTTTGGGGGGTTTTGCGGGAATTTTTTCAAATTCGAGGGAGATTCGGGGGGAAATCAGGAGAAATCTGGGAAATCTGGTTTTGGGCCGTTTTGGGGTTATTTTTGGGGTAAATTTTGGGGTTTTTGGGGCAATTTTTGGGGTAAATTTTGTGGGTTTTTGGGGTTGTTTTTGTGGGGGTTTTTTGGGTGATTTTTGGGGGGTTTTTTGGGGTGATTTCGGGGTTTTTTTGGGGCGATTTTGGGGGTTTTTGGGGTCACCTGGGTCGCCGCTCTCCCCCCGCAGCGGCTCCGGGTCCGAGGGGGGGGTCGGGGTCGTCCCTGGAGGGGGAAAAAAAGGAGAAAAAAAATTGGGGGAAAATCGGGGGAATTTGGGGAAAATGGGGAGGGGGAATTGGGGAAGGGAAAAAAGGGAAAAAGGAGGAGAAAAAAAAGGAAAAAAGAGAAAAAAAAGGGAAGGAAAAGGAGAAAAAAAATTAGAGAAAATAGGGGGAAAAACAGAGAAAAAAAGGGGAAAAAAAGCAGAAAAAAAACAGAAAAAAAGGAGAAAAAATTAGAAAAAAAAGGGGAAAAAAAGGGGGAAAAAAGGGGGAAAAAAGGGAAACCAGGGGACAGAGGGGAACAGGGTCTGGGGTCTCACGGGGGTCCCCCGGCCCAGGTCCCGCAGCCAGCGCTGCCTCAGCCGCGGCTCCGGCGCCTCCAGCAGCAGCTCCAGCCCCGAGTCCGTCTGGGGAGGGGAAAACGGGGGCCAGGGACCCCAAAAACATCAAAAACCGCCCCAAAAACCGCCCCAAATCCGCCCTAAAACCCGCCAAAATCCACCCCCAAAATAACCCCAAAAACACCAAAAAACCCACCCAAAATCGGCCTGAAAACCTCCCAAAAAAACCACCAAAATCAGCCCAAAATCCAC
Source organism: Chamaea fasciata (assembly GCF_029207755.1). Lineage (NCBI taxonomy): Eukaryota > Metazoa > Chordata > Aves > Passeriformes > Sylviidae > Chamaea > Chamaea fasciata. Next base: position 48,647 of record NW_027094479.1, read on the forward strand.
CCAAAAAAACCCCAAAATCCGCCCTAAAACCCGCCAAAATCCACCCCCAAAATAACCCCAAAAAACACCAAAAAACCCACCCAAAATCGGCCTGAAAACCCCCCCCCAAAAACCACTAAAATCAGCCCAAAATCCACCCAAAAAACCCCCAAAATCCGCCCTAAAACCCGCCAAAATCCACCCCCAAAATAACCCCAAAAAACCCCCAAAACCCACCCAAAATCGGCCTGAAAATCCCCCAAAAAAACACCAAAATCAGCCCAAAATCCACCCAAAAAACCCCCAAATTTCCCTTTTTCCCGAATTTCCCCTTTTCCCCCCAATTTTCCCTTTCTCCCCCCAAATTTCCCATTTTTTCCCCAAATTTTGCTTATTTGCCCAATTTTCCCCTTTTTCCACCCAAATTTCCTTTTTTCCCCAAATTTCCCCTTTCCCCCCCCCCAAATTTCCCTTTTTTTCCCCCCAAATTCCCCATTTTCTCCCCCAAATTTCCCTTTTTTCCCCCCAAATTCCCCATTTTCTCCCCCAAATTTCCCTTTTTTTTCCCCCCAAAATTCCCTTTTTTCCCCCCAAATTTCCCCATTTTTCCCCCCAAATTCCCCATTTTCTCCCCAAAATTTCCCCATTTTTTTCCCCCCAAATTCCCATTTTTTCCCCCCAAATTTCCCCATTTTTTCCCCCCCAAATTCCCCATTTTCCCCCCAAATTCCCCCTTTTCCCACCCGATGTTCCCACGTTCGGCCCCGACTTTTCCCGAATCTCCCGTTTTTCGCCCCAAACCCTCACCCGGATGCGGAAGCGGCTCCCGGGCCCCGCGGGCGTCGCCGCCAGCCCCGAGCAGGGCAGGCTCAGCCGCGGCTCCGGCGCCTGGCGAGGGGAGATTTGGGATGAAATCCGCGAGTTTGGGGCAAAACCCGGAATCTTCGGTCGAACCCGCGAGTTTTGGGGCGAAATCCGCGATTCCCGGGCTCAGGAAAAGCGATTTTCGCCATCAGGCCCGCGGGGTTTTGGGGCGAAATCGGCAGGTTTTGGGGTCGAACCCCCGGCGGTGTTTTTTGGGGTGAAATCCGAGGATTTGGGTGGAAATCCCCGAGTTTTGGGGTCAATCCCCATTTTCCCCCCAAGCCCCCGTTTTTTCCCAATTCCCAAATTTTCCCCAGACCCCAAATTCCCCCAGATTTCCCTTTTTTCCCCCCAAATCCCCATTTTCCCCCAAAACCCCCCAATCTACCAAAAATCCCCATTTTCCCCAAATCCCCCAAAATCTCCATTTCCCCCAAAAATCCCATTTTCCCCCAAACCCCCAAATTTTCCCAATTTCCCATTTTCCCCCAAAATTCAGTTTTTCCCCCCAAACCCCCAATTTTCCGAAAATCCCCATTTTCCCCAAATCCCCCAATTTCCCCCATTTTCCCCAAAATCTCCATTTCCCCCCATTTTCCCCCAAAATCCCGTTTTTCCCCCAAATTTTCCCCAAATTTCCCTTTTCCCCCAAATCTCATTTTCCCCAAAAATTCAGTTTTTCCCCCCAAATTTTCCCAAAATCCCCGTTTTTTCCCGTTTTCCCCCCCAAAATTTCCCCAAACCCCCAATTTTTTTTCCCCAAATCCCCCCCTTTTCCCCCCAAAATCCCCTTTTCCCACCTTTTCCCCCCAAATTTCCCCAAAATCTCCGTTTTTCGCCCCAAAACTCACCGTGGGGGGCAGGAACAGCTCCAGCGCCGGCCCCGCCCCGTCCCGGCCAATCCGCAGGCGGCACCGCTGCCCCGCCCCCTCCGGCCACGCCCCCTCCGCGGAACACGCCCCCACCGACCCCTCCCCCCTAAGCCCCTCCCCCCAAATTCCCAGGGGGGCGTGACCACAGCAGCTCCTCCCCCTTGGGCCCCTCCCCAACCGGCCACGCCCCCTTCACCCCCTCCCACTTTGGCTCCTCCCCCGGGGCCCCGCCCCCCCGGCCCGGCCCCGCCCAAGGGGGAGAAATTTGGGGGAAATTTTGGGGCGAGATTTGGGGAAAAATTTGGGGATTTGGGGGGAAATTTTGGGGGAAATTTTGGGGGAAATTTTGGGGATTTTGGGGGAAATTTTGGGGGAAATTTTGGGGATTTGGGGGGAAATTTTGGGGGAAATTCTGGGGATTTTGGGGGAAATTCTGGGGGAAATTCTGGGGATTTTGGGGGAAATTCTGGGGGAAATTCTGGGGATTTTGGGGGAAATTCTGGGGGAAATTCTGGGGATTTTTGGGCAGATTTTGGGGCGAATTCTGGGGGAAACCTTCAGGATTTTGGCGCGGGTCGTGGCGGAAGCTTTGGGCGTTCTGGGGGAAGTTCTGGGGGGTTCGGGCGTTTCGAGGCGGATTTTGGGGGAGACTTTGAGAATTCTGCGAGAAACTTGGAGGGTTTGGGGGCGGATTTCGGGGGAAATTCCGGGGCAGATCCGGAGAGCTCTGGGGGGGACTTTGAGGCGGATCCTGAGCGCCTCGCGCCACGTTTTGCCCATTCGGAGGCTGATTTTGGGGCGGATCCCGGGGATTTCGCGCCGGATTTGGCGCGTTTTGGGCGGGGTTCTGCGGGTTTTGCGTCTCCCCCGAGCGCCAGTGCAGCATCCCGCGGACGCTGCGGCCGACGCTGCGCAGCGAGAAACGCTTCCGCGGCTTCTTGGGGGCCGGATCCGGCGCCTTGGGGAGTTTGGGGAATTTCGAGGAGTTCTCGGCCGGATTCGAACGATTTTCGGCCGATTTCGAGGAGTTTCCGGTCGAACTCGCGCCGTTTTCGGCCGATTTTGGGGGTTTCTCGGCCGAGTTCGAACCGTTTTCGGTCAGACTTGAACCATTTCCGGGTGAATTTGAACCGTTTCCGGGCGACCTCGAGGCGTTTTGGGGCCACTCTGGAGCGTCCTGAGGCGATTCCGGGCTGATTCCAGGCGATCTCGGGTCATTTCCGGGTGATTTCGGGTCCGTTTCCGGCCGTTTGGAGTCGATCCTGAGCAGTCTCAGGTCCATTTCCCGCCATTCCGAGTCGAGTTCACCCGGCTCCGGGTCGGCTCCGTGCAATTCCAGCTCCGTTTCCGGCCATTTCGGGTCCGTTTCCGGCCGTTTGGAGTCCATTTCTGCCCGTTTTGGGGCCGTTTGGGGCCGTTTCGGGTCACCCTCGTCCCATTTCGACTCAATCCCAGGCGATTTTGGGTCCGTTTCCTGCCATTTCCGGTCCATTTCCTGCCATTTCCGGTCCATTTCCTGCCATTTCCGGTCCATTTCCTGCTGTTTCGGATCCATTTCCTGCCCTTTCCGGTCCGTTTCTGGCCCTTTCGGGTCAGTTCTCTGCCACTCCGACCCAACTTCCCGCCATTCCCACCCGAACCCTTCGGGTTTCCAGCCGTTCTCGCGCCGCCTGGTTTCCGCTCCGCGCCGTTCCGCGTCCCCGTTCCGCCGCTCGGGCTCGTTTTCGCGCCGTTTCCACCCGAACGCATCCGGCCTTGCGGCGGCTCCGGATTTCGGGTCGAATCCTTGCGGTTCCGGGTCGCTCTCCCGCCACCTGGAATCGTCTTTCGGCCATTTCGGCCCGAACCCTGCCGGTTTCGACCCGAACCGCTGCGGCTTGGGGTCCCCTCCCCCGCCCGCCCTCCCGGCCGCCACCTCGGCCTCGAAATGTTCCAGAAAGTTCCGGGCGAAGCGGCGGGAGAAGGCGGCGGCGGCCCCGGGGCCGCCCAGGTGCGGCCGCGTGGCGACGAAGTCGCGGTAGCGCCGGGCGAAGTCGCGGGCGGCCGAGAGCGCCTGGAGGCGGCAGAAATCCCGCCAGGAGCCGGGGCTCGGGGAAAGGCCCGAGGGATTCGGGGCGAAGGGCGCGGGGGGGCGGGGAAAGAACCGGGGCGGTCGGGGCGGAACTCGGGGGGGGCGCGGGGGGATTGGGGGGAAAACCGGGCGGGAGTCGGGCAGAATCCGGGGCGGCCTGGCCCAGATCGGGGGGGCTTGGGGGGGAACTCGGGGGGTTCTGGGGGGAATTCGGGGGGTTTTGGGGGGAATTCGGGGGGTTGTGGGGGGAACTCGGGGGGTTCTGGGGGGAATTCGGGGGGTTTTGGGGGGAATTCGGGGGGTTGTGGGGGGAACTCGGGGGGTTCTGGGGGGAATTCGGGGGGTTTTGGGGGGAATTCGGGGGGTTGTGGGGGGGAATTCGGGGGGTTCTGGGGGGAACTCGGGGGGTTCTGGGTGGAATTCGGGGGGTTCTGGGGGGAACTCGGGGGGTTCTGGGGGGAATTCGGGGGGTTCTGGGGGGAACTCGGGGGGTTCTGGGGGGAATTCGGGGGGTTTTGGGGGGAATTCGGGGGGTTGTGGGGGGAATTCGGGGGGTTTTGGGGGGAATTCGGGGGGTTGTGGGGGGGAATTTGAGCGATTCCGGGACAAATCGGGGGATTCTCAGGGAACCTTGGGGGGGAAGCTGGCGAGGTTTGGGAATTCCGGGGCGACTCCGGAGCGCTCCGGGCCAAACCGGGGCCGGCCGGGGAAAGACCTGAGCGCTTCTGGGGGAAGCCTGGGGGATCCGGGGGGGAATTTGGGGAATTCGGGGGGGAATTTGGGGAATTCTGGGTGGGATTTGGGGAATTCGGGGTGGGATTTGGGGAATTCTGGGAGGGGTTTGGGGAATTCTGGGTGGGATTTGGGGAATTCTGGGAGGGGTTTTTTGGACATTGGTGGTTTGGGGAGGAATTTTGGGGCTTTTGGGCGAAGTTTTGGGGGTTTTGGGGGGGTCCGGAGCCCCCCCCCGAGGGGCCGCTCATGGTGCCGGGGGAGGGCGGAGCTGGGGGCGGGGCGGGGGGAAATTGGGGAGAAAAACGGGGGAAAACGGGAAAAAACGGGGGGAAAATGGAAAAAGAGGGAGGGAAAAACGGGGGGAAAGGTAAAAAGGGGGGAAAAAGGGAAAAATAGGGAGGAAAAAAAAGGGATGGAAAAGGAGAAAAGAAGAAAAAAGAAGAAAAGAACAAAAAAGGAGAAAAACGGAAAAAAGAGAAAGAGGGAAAAAAGGGGGAAAGTGAAATAAAAAAGAGCAGAAAAGGGAAAAAGGGAAAGAAGGGGAAGAGTGAGTGAGGAGACACAAAACGCGGGAATTCCCCCCCCGAATTCACCAAACCGCCCCAAAGTTCACTGAACCCACCCCGAATTCGTCAATTCACCCCCCAAAAATCACCAAACCCGCCCAAATTTCCCGCATTTTTAAGTTTCCCCCCCAAGACGCCGCCGGGACCTTTCGGCCCGGCCCCTCCCCCCGCTCCCGTCACCTCCCGGGACCCCCAAAAACGCCCCCCAAAGCCCCGAACTCGCCGGAAGTGGCCCCCAAAAGCTCCGCCCCGGCTCCCGCCCTCACCATGCCGGTCCCGGCGCTTCCCGGCGCTTCCCGGGCGGGCTCCGGGCCCCGCGGGAGGACTCGGGGCCGCCCAGGGATCCCCCCGCTCCTTCCTCCTCCTCCTCCTCTTCCTCCTCCTCTCACACAGTCCCTCTTCCGCTTCCGGGTTGAGCGCGCGCCGTTTCCGCTTCCGGTTTCTTCGTTTCCTCTTCTTTGACCAGGCGCCCCCTTGCGGCGCGGAGGATCCGCGCATGCGCGGTGCGGAGGCCGGGACTATTTACCGCGGCGGAGGGGCCGGTTTTGGGTTAAAAACCCGCGATTTTGGCGCCGCCGTCATAAACATTGTGGGGAAACCGCCGGCGGGGGAGCGGAAAATCGGAGTTCGGAGGGAAAAAAAACCCTGAAAGATTTAAAGGGGAAGGGATGGAGGCGGAAGGATTTGAGGGTCGGGGCGAAGGGAGGCGCCGCCCCCGCGGATCCCTCCGCCCCCCTCAGGGCTCCGCGGCGGCCTCGGGGCCCCCCCCCCCCCCCCAAAAAACCCCCCAAAACCCCCGAATTTCCCCCCAAATCCCCCGAATTTGACCCAAATCCCCCGAATTTACCCCAAATCCCCTCCCCCCGGCCATGCTGAAGCCGCCGCCGGCCCCGCCGCCCCCTCCCCCCCCCCGGGCCGCGCCGGCCTCGCCCCCTCCCCCCGCCGGCAGTGGGGGAGGGGCGGGGGAGGGGGCGGGGGGGGAGGGGCCGGCAGGTGAGTGGGGGGAGGGGCGGGTTTGGGGGGGGGGAAGGGCCGGGAGGAATTTGGGGGAAATTTCGGGGGTTTTGGGGATTCGGGGTCACTTCGGGGCGGTCTGGGGTGAATTTCGGGGGTTTGGGGGGCCCTGGGGGGGGTTCGGGGGCACCTGGGGGAGATTTTGGGTCCGCTCGGGAAATTTGGGGGGATTTTGGGTCCATCTGAAGGGTTTGAGGGATTTGGGTGGATTTTCGGGGTGGATTTGGGAGATTTTAAGGGACTTGGGGGGTGAATTTTGGGGGGTTTTGGGACCCCCTTTAACGCCCTCGCCCAATTCCTCCACAGGCCCCACCCCCGCGGGAAAATCCCCGGTAAGAAACCCCCCGAAATATCCCAAAATACCCCCCAAAAAACCCCCCAAATCCCCCAGATCCCCAAAAATCTCCCAAAACATCCCCCCCCAAAAAGCGCCCCCCAAAATCCCCCGAAATCCCATCCAAAAATATCCCAGAAATGCCCCAGAAATTCCCCGAAATCATTCCCAAAAACCCGTCCCAAAACCCCGAAAAAATCTCCCAAAATGTCCCCACCCCCAAAAATTCCCAAATGCCCCCAAAACTTGAAAAAAGCCTCAAAAAACCTGAAAAGAAAAACCCCAAAAAAACCTCCCAAAAGGCCCCAAAAAACCTGAAACACCCCCCCAAAAAATGAAAAAAAAAACATTTAAAAGCTCCCCAAAAATGAAAAAAAAAACCCCAAAAAAAACCTGCACAAAAAAAGCCAGGAAAAAAACAAGAAAGGAAAAAAAAAAAGCCAAAAGCCCCGAAAAAACCTTAAAAAAATTCCCAAAAAACCACCAAATAAATCCCCCGAAAATCCCCAACGCCTCCGTGACCCCCGTGACCCCCGTGACCCCTGACCTGTGGCCTCTGACCCCCCAGGTGTTCGAGGGCGTGTACGGGAACTCGCGGATGCTGCACGTGCTCACGGCCGGCGTGGTGAGTGACGGGGAGATCTGGGGGATTCGGGGGGATTTGGGGGAATTTGGGGAAATTTGGGCAAATTTGGGCAAATTTGGGGAAATTTGGGGGAATTTGGGGGAAATTTGGGGAAATTTGGGAGAAATTTGGGGAAATTTGGGGAAATTTGGGGGAAACTTGGGGGAAATTTGGGGAAATTTGGGGGAAATTTGGGGGAAATTCGGGGAAATTTGGGGGAAATTTGGGGAAATTTGAGGAAATTTGGGGAAATTGGGGGAAATTTGGGGAAATTTGGGGGAAATTTGGGAGAAATTTGGGCAAATTTGGGGAAATTTGGGGAAATTTGGGGAAATTTGGGGAAATTTGGGGGAAATTTGGGAAATTAGGGCAAATTTGGGCAAATTTGGGGAAATTTGGGGGAAATTTGGGGAAATTTGGGGGAAATTTGGGGAAATTTGGGGGAAATTTGGGGAAATTTGGGGGAAATTTGGGCAAATTTGGGGGAATTTGGGGAAATTTGGGGAAATTTGGGGAAATTTGGGGAAATTTGGGGAAATTTGGGGTAAATTTGGGGAAATTTGGGGAAATTTGGTCAAATTTGGGGAAATTTGGGGAAATTTGGGGAGTTTGAGGGGATTTTGGGGGAAATTTTGGGGATTTCAGGCAAATCGTGGGGAGTTTTGGAGAGTTTGGGGGGTCAGGGGTCACTCAGGTCCCCGTGGTCACTCATTGGTCACTCAGAGGTCAGACAGGGGTCAGGGGTCACTCCGGGGTCTCTGGTCACTCACTGGTCATTCAGGGGTCGCTGTGGGGTCAGGGATCGCTCGGGTCAGGGGTCACAGTGGTCACTCAGTGGTCACTGTGGTCACTGTGGTCACTCTGTGGTCACTCAGTGGTCACTGTGGTCACTGTGGTCACTCTGTGGTCACTCAGTGGTCACTGTGGTCACTGTGGTCACTCTGTGGTCACTCAGTGGTCACTGTGGTCACTCTGTGGTCACTCAGTGGTCACTCAGTGGTCACTCAGTGGTCACTGTGGTCACTCAGTGGTCACTCTGTGGTCACTCAGTGGTCACTCAGTGGTCACTCTGTGGTCACTCAGGGCTCCACGGCCGAGGTTCGGGTTCGCAGGGGTCACTGTGGTCAGGGGTCACTCTCTGGTCACTCCGGTCACTCAGTGGTCACTCAGTGGTCACTCAGTGGTCACTGTGGTCACTCTGTGGTCAGTGGTCACTCAGTGGTCACTCTGTGGTCACTCTGTGGTCACTCAGGGCTCCACGGCCGAGGTTCGGGTTCACAGGGGTCACTGTGGTCAGGGGTCACTCTCTGGTCACTCTGGTCACTCAGTGGTCACTGTGGTCACTCAGTGGTCACTCTGTGGTCACTCAGGGCTCCACTGCCGAGGTTCGGGTTCGCAGGGGTCACTGTGGTCAGGGGTCACTCTCTGGTCACTCAGTGGTCACTGTGGTCACTCAGTGGTCAGTGGTCACTCTGGTCACTCAGTGGTCACTGTGGTCACTCAGTGGTCACTCTGTGGTCACTCAGGGCTCCACGGCCGAGGTTCGGGTTCGCAGGGGTCACTGTGGTCAGGGGTCACTCTCTGGTCACTCCGGTCACTCAGTGGTCACTCAGTGGTCACTCAGTGGTCACTCTGGTCACTGTGGTCACTCAGTGGTCACTCTGTGGTCACTCAGGGCTCCACGGCCGAGGTTCGGGTTCGCAGGGGTCACTGTGGTCAGGGGTCACTCTCTGGTCACTCCGGTCACTCAGTGGTCACTGTGGTCACTCAGTGGTCACTGTGGTCACTGTGGTCACTCAGTGGTCACTCTGGTCACTCTGTGGTCACTCTGTGGTCACTCAGTGGTCACTGTGGTCACTCCGGTCACTCAGTGGTCACTCTGGTCACTGTGGTCACTCAGTGGTCACTCTGTGGTCACTCAGGGCTCCACGGCCGAGGTTCGGGTTCGCAGCGGCCCGAACCTTCGAGGGATTTTCCGCACGCTGAGCGCCAAGGTGGGACCTCGTTAACCCCTAATTAACGCTAATTAACCCCTCGTTAACCTGTAATCAACCAATAATTAACTCCAATAATGAATTACCCGTAACTAATTAGCGCTGATTGACGCTGATTAACCTGCGGGGGATTTTCCACGGGTTTTGGGCTTTTTTCGGATTTTTTTTTTTTTAATTTAATTTTTATTATTATTTTTTCCCCGGTTTTTGGGGGATTTTTTTTTGTTGTTGGTTTCTGGGTTTTTTTCCTGATTTTTTTTTCCCCATTTCTCCCACTTTTCCCAATTTTCCTGTTCTCTTTCTGATTTCTTTCCTTTGTTTTTTGTCTGGTTTTTTTTCTTTTGTTTTTCCTTTTCTTTCTTTTTTTTTCCTCTTTTTTGTTTCTGATTTTTTCTCTTTTTTTTGCTTCATGTTTTCTTTTTTCTTTTTTTTTCTTGTTTTCCTTTTTTTCTTTTTTTTTATTTTTTCCTTTTTATGCTTCTATTTTCTTTTTTCCTTTTTTTTTCGTTTTCCTGATTTTTTCTCTTTTCTTTCCTTTTTTTTTCTTTTTTTCCTGTTTTTTTTTTCTGATTATTTTTTCCCGATTTCTCCAATTTCTCCCATTTTCTCTCCGATTTTCCCCCCGTTTTTTCCCCTCCTCCCCCATTTCCTCACCTCCTCTCCCCATTTTTCCCCATTTTTCCCCATTTCTCACCCCGTTCTCCCTGTTTTTCCCTGTTTTTTCCCCGTTTTTTCCCTGTTTTTTCCCCGTTTTTGCCCGTTTTTTCCCCGTTTTTCCTCATTTCCCCCATTTTTCCCCATTTCTCACCCGTTTTTCCCCCGTTTTTCCCCGTTTTTCCCCGTTTTTCCCGTTTTTTCCCCGTTTTCCCCCGTTTTTCCCCGTTTTTTCCCCGTTTTTCCCCATTTCCCCCGTTTTTCCCCATTTCTCACCCCGTTTTTCCCCGTTTTTCCCCATTTTCCCCATTTTTTCCCCATTTCTCACCCCTTTTTTCCCCGTTTTTCCCCCGTTTTTCCCCCAGTTCGAGCTGGCCCTGGACGCCGTGCACCGCCCCTCCCCCTCCCCCCCCGCGCCCCTCCCCCGCCGCGAGGACATCGTGGACACCATGGTGTTCCGGCCGCTGGACATCGTCCTGCTGCGGGTCAGGAACGTGGACATGGCCTTTGACGCGCCAGGTGTGAAACTTGGGGGCAAATTCCCGCGATTTCGGTCAAAAAATCCCGAGCCTCGGGTCATTTCCGGTGGATTTTGGGTGAATTTTCCGGGTTTTTGGGGGTTTCCTGCTGAATTCCGGGGATCTTGGGGCCATCCCTCCCTCCCGACTCCCCAGATTCCCCGGAATTCCTCAGATTTCCCCGAATTTTCCCCCAAATCCCCTTTCAATTCCCCCAAAACCCCGGAAATCGACCCCAAAATCCCCCAAAATTCCCGTTTATTTCACCCCAAACCCCCTGAATTCATCCCGAAATTCCAAAATCCCGGAAATCGACCCCAAATCTCTCCGCAGACAAGCTGGGGCTCCCGGGGCGGCTCCGCCTGAACGGGGAGTTCCGGGGAGAAGGTTCTGGAACGGTGGGAGGGGCCCGAGCCCGACCCCGACGGCGACGGATACGAGCTGGACTCCGACATGGTAACCCAGAAACGCCCCGAATAACCCCAAAACGGCCCCAAAACGGCCCCCAAAACGGCCCCAAAACGGCCCCAAAAACGGCCCCAAAACGGCCCCGAATAACCCCAAAACGGCCCCAAAACGGCCCCAAAACGGCCCCAAAAAGGCCCAAAACGGCCCCGAATAAACCCAAAAACGGCCCCAAAACGGCCCCAAAACGGCCCCGAATAAACCCAAAAATGGCCCCAAAACGGCCCCAAAAACGGCCCCAAAACGGCCCCGAATAAACCCCAAAACGGCCCCAAAACGGCCCCAAAACGGCCCCGAATAACCCCAAAACGGCCCCAAAACGGCCCCAAAACGGCCCCAAAACGGCCCCAAAAACGGCCCCAAAACGGCCCCGAATAACCCCAAAACGGCCCCAAAAACGGCCCCAAAATGTCCCCGAATAAACCCAAAAACGGCCCCAAAAACGGCCCCAAAACGGCCCCAAAATGGCCCCAAATAACCCCAAAAAATAGTCCCATAAACGTCCCCAAAATAGCCCCAAAAATATCCCGAAAACCACCTGGAATAACCCCAAAATATCACCAGAAACGTCCCCAAAACGCCCCAGAAATTGCCCCAAACCCCCAAAATTCCCCCAAATCCCCCCAAATCCCCCCAAATCCCCCAAATTCCACCAAATCCCCCAAATTCCCCAAATTCCCCAAATTCCCCAATCCCCCCAAATCCCCCCCAAATTCCCCAAATTCCCCAAATTCCCCAAATCCCCCCAATCCCCCAATCCCCCCAGAATCCCCCAATCCCCCAAATTCCCCCCATCCCCCCATCCCCCCAATCCCCCAATCCCCCCATCCCCCCCAAATCCCCCCCCATCCCCCCATTCCCGGTGCGGCGCCGACGTTCCCGTTCCGCCGCCAGTCCAACGGCTGGGACGCGGCCGAGATGTTCCGCGTGCACGAGGAGACCTACGGCGTCCGGAGCACCTTCGAGCCCTCCCTGGCGCAGTACACGTGCGTTCGGCGCCGCCTCCGCCGCCCCTCGGCACGTCGGGACGCTTCCGGGCCTTGGGCGCGGTTTGGGGGATTTGGGGATTTTATGGGACTTTTTAAAATTTTTTTAATAATTTTTTTTGATTTTTTGGGGGTTTTTTGGGGATTTTTTTAAGTTTTATTTTTTTATTTTTTGGGATTTTTTTTTTTTAATTTCTTTTTTTAATTTCTTTTTTTAATTTGTTTTGGTTTTTTTGGGGATTCTTTTTTTATTTTATTTTTTATTTTAGGGGGTTTTTTTTATTTTATTTTGAATTTCGTTTGATTTTTTGGGGGTTTTTTGGGGATTTTTTTGATGTTTTATTTTTTTATTTTTTGGGATTTTTTTTAAATTTCTTTTTTTAATTTCTTTTTTTAATTTCTTTTGATTTTTTGGGGTGGATTTTTTATTTTATTTTATTTTTTATTTTGGGGGTTTTTTTTTGATTTTATTTTGAATTTCGTTTGATTTTTTGGGGATTTTTTTTGGGGGGGGGATTTTTTTGATTTTTTTAAAATTTCTTTTGGTATTTTTGGGAATTTTTTGGTATTTATTTTTTTATTGAGATTTTTTTGATCTTTTTTATTTATTTTGATTTTTTGGGGATTTTTTTATTTTGGGGGATTTTTTTGATTTTTTTTAAGTTCTTTTGATATTTTTTGGGTTTTTTTGGGATTTTTTGGGGATCTTTTAAGGGATTTTGGGGCGTTTTTAAGGGATTTTTTTTCTCCTTTTCAGGGATTTTTAGGGGTTTTTAGGGAGATTTTTAATTATTATTTTCAGGGATTTTTTAATTTTTTGGGGAATTTTTGAGGAATTTTTTTCTGGGCCGATTTCAGCCGTTTTTGGGGCATTTCTAACCAATTTTTTTTGGGTTTTTGGGCTGATTTTCGGGGGTTTTTGGGGCACATCTTGGGGTTTCTAAACGATTTTTGGGGTTTTTTGGGCTGATTTCGGGGGTTTTTGGGGCACATCTTGGGGGTTTCTAAACCGATTTTTTGGAGGTTTTTTGGGCTGATTTTGGGGGTTTTTGGGGCACATCTTGGGGTTTCTAAACCGATTTTTGGGGTTTTTTTGGGCAGATTTCGGGGTTTTTTGGGGCACATCTTGGGGGTTTCTAAACCGATTTTTGGGGGTTTTTTGGGCTGATTTCGGGGGTTTTTGGGGCACGTTTTGAGGTTTCCTGGGCGGGTGTTTTCGGGATTATCTTGGGCCGATTCCGGCCATTTCTTGGCTGTTCTGAACTGATTTTCTCGCGTTCTTTTGGGGCGCGTTTCGGGTGTTTCGAGTGTTTTTTTGGGGCCAATTCCAGCCGTTTTTGGCCGTTTCTGGACCGTTTTTTCGGGGGCGTTTTTTGCCCGATTTCAGGGAATTTTTGGGGGCACGCCTTTGGCATTTGCGGGCGCGTTTTCTCGGGGCGTTTTGGGCTGGTTTTGGGCGTTTCCGAGCGGGGTTTTTTCCCCCGTTTTCTCCGGGCGTATTTCGGGCGTTTCTAATCCGATTTTCCCGGGGTTTTTTGAGTCGAAAATCCGTTTTTGGGTCTTTTGTCCCGTAGGGTGCCCCTGGCCCGCGAGGACAGCGCCAGCTGGAGGCAGCGCCTGGCCCGGGCGGCCGCGCTGGCGCGGGAGATCGAGGCCTGTCCCGGCCATCGCCTGCGGGCGGCGCTGGAGGACGAGGAGGGCGAGGCCGGGCGGGGCCGGGGACAGGCCACGCCCCCCGCGGCCACGCCCCCGCCGGCCACACCCAGCCCCGGCCACGCCCCGGCCTCCGGGAGGGAGAGTCCGGCAGGGGGCGCCACGCACAGGTGAGGAGAAAAAAAAAAAAAAAAACCGTTTCGCTTAAAAATTGCCCCGAAAATCACCCGAAACTGGCCCAAAACTCATCCGGGATGCGGCCAAAATTATCCCAAAACTTCGCCCGGAGCTCCCCCAAAGCCTCGCCCCGAGATCTGCCCGGAATCCAGCCCAGATTTTCCCCGAATCCGCCCGAATTCACCCGGGCTTCCCGCCGAAATCTCGGCCGGGGCGGCGCCCGAAGGTCGCCCCGGAATTCGCCCCAAAATCCCAGATTTTCCCCCAGATGGGCCCAGAGCGCCCGGGAGTTCTCCGGGGTTCACCGGACTCTCCGCAGGCTCCGCCCAGAACTCCAAAATTCGCCCAGATCCCAAATTTCCCCCCAAACTTTGCCCGAATCCCCCAAACGCCCCTCCCCCCTCTGACTGTTCCCCTCCCCCCCCGCAGGGAGAAGCCGCCGCCCCTCCCCCCGCCGCAGAGGGGGCGTGGCCTGGGCGTGTCCCCGCGCTGCCCCCGCCCGGGGGGAGGGGCGGGGGCGGGGCCGAGGCCGCCGGGGGGGTGGGCTGGCCACGCCCCCTCCCCTCCCCCACCCCGAGCCTGGAATGGATGGAGGTGAGGGGGGAGGGGCAAAAGGGGAGGGGCTGGCCTGGGGGAGGGGCTTAAAAGGCGGGGAGGGCCATAAAAACAGAGGGCGGGGTTTAAAGGGGAGGGTCTTAAAGGGGTGGGGGAGGCACTTAAATGGGAGGAGCTCAAGAGTGGGGGAGGGGCTTAAAAGGGTGGGGAGTGGTTAAAGGGAGGAGCTAAATTGGGGAGGGGTCTGTGGGTGGGGGAGGGGATTTGGAGGTTGGGGTGTGGCCTGCTGACCCCGCCCCTCCTCCCCAGGCCCCGCCCGGATGTCGCCCAAGGCCCAGCGGCCCCTGCGGGGGGCAGGGGGGAGGGGCGCCTCCGGCGGGGGAGGGGCGGCCCCGCCCCCTTCCTCCACCCCCGCCCCAGCCGCAGGGGGGCGCCCTTTCCCCGCCCAGAAGGCGGAGCCGGGGCCGGGGGAGGGGCCGAGCCCCCCCCGGACCCCCCAGGAGGCCCCCGCCCCCCGCCTGCCCCTCCCCCACCCCGGAGCCGCCCGACACGCCCCGGAAAGGTGAGGGGGGAGGGGCGGGGGGCGGGGCCACGTCCTCTGTAATGACCAGGGGCGGGGCGGGCCACGCCCCCCGCCCCACCCCCCGTGCTGACCCCGCCCCTCCCCCCACAGGCGCGGCCCGGCCCAGGGAGGAGCCCGGCAAGGTGGGGGCGGGGCGTGGGGGGGAGGGGCGCTTTGGGGCTGTTTTGGGGCCGTTTGGGGGGGGTGGGGTTTATTTCGGTTCCTTTGGGGCAATTTTGGGGCAATTTTGGGGCAATTTTGGGGCAATTCGGGTCGGTTGGGGCCGGTTTTGGGTTCTTCGGGGCCGGTTCGGGTCGTTCTGAGTCGTTCGAATCCATTCCGGGCCGATTTCGGGTCGTTCCGGGCGGTTTTGGGTCGTTTTTGTCACGATTTCGTCTTGACCCTTGACCCTCCCCTCCCCCCCCCCCAGCTCCAGGACACGCCCCCGCCCCTCCCCCCTCCGCGAGCCCCGCCCTCCCCCGCCGGGGCGGAGCCGGGAGGGGGCGGGGCCAAGGCCGAGACCCCCCCGGGGAGCCCCCCCGCCGTGGGGGAGGGGCAGGAGGAGGCGCCGGTGTCCGAGTGAGTGGGGGAGGGGTGGGGGCGTGGCTAAATCCGGAATTCCCCCTCCCCTTTATCCGCAGTTTTGGGGGGCGTGGTTGAACGGGGTGTGGGCGTGACCTCCCCGAGAGGAGGCCCCGCCCATCCCCCACCCCGCTGACCACGCCCCCTGTCTGGCCACGCCCCCAGGCAGGTGAAGCGCTCCACCCTGAACCCCCACGCCAAAGAGTTCAGCCCCGGGAGGCCCCTGGTGAGGGGGCGGGGCCTGGGGGCGGGGGAGGGGCCAAAGAATGTAAAATGGGATCAGCGTGGGGGCGGGGTTCGGTGTGGGAGGGGCTTGTCCAGAGGGCGTGGTTGTGGGTGTGGATGGTTTTGTGGAATAATCATGGGCGTGGCTTAATCCCGGGTTTGGTTAATTATGGGCGTGGCTCTTTGTAGGCGGGGCTTGTAGGTTGTGGGTGTGGTTGAGTCCTTATGGGTGTGGTTTGCTAATTGTGGGTGTGATTGCTCGTGGGTGTGGTTGTGGGCGGTGGTTTATCCGTTGGGGCGTGGTCAGTGTTTTAGGGCGTGGTTTGTGTTTAGCGGCTCCTGACCCCGCCCCGTTTTCTCATTACAGGCCAAGGCCCCGCCCAGCGCCGCCCCCTCCCCCACCCCCCGCCCCTCCCCCACACTGGGGGCGTTACCAGCAGCGGGGGCGGGATCGGGGGGTGGGGCCGGCTCAGGGGGCGGAGCCTCAGCGGCAGCAGGGGCGGGGCTCTACCCGGCCCCGCCCCCCCCACTACATCTCCTACATCCCCCAGCTCCACGTCGGCCCCGCCCCCGTGCAGGTGAGAGCCCCTCCCCCACCGGGCCTGGGAAAAGGCGTGGTCAGAGGGGGGAGGGGCCGGGCGGGGCGTTTTGCCTCATTTTTGGGTCATTTTATGTTATTTTGGGTCATTTTGGGCCTTTTTTGGTCACTTTAATTTATTTCAGGCCATTTTGGGTCGTTTCGGGTCGTTTCGTGACGTTTTTTTCCCGTTTTTTTTTTCCCGGGCCCGTTTTTGGGTCAATTTTGTCCCTTTTCTTATTTCCCCTCCCCCCTCTGATCCAATTGACCACGCCCCTTTTCCCTCCTTCCTCTCCAGGCTCCGCCCATTTTCCCTTTCCCCGTCTCCGCTTCCGGAAAGTTCCGGGGGAGCAAAGGTGAGTCCGGCCCCTCCCCCCTCCCCTGCCCTCCCCCCTTTTTGGGGCCTCTCAGCCCCTCCCCCACTCCCCCAAATGCTGATTCTGCACCTCCCCCCCACAGGCTCGCCCCTCCCCCCCCGGAGCGACCCCGCCCACCCCTCCCCCAGCTCGGCCCCGCCCCCGCTGGTGGCCGCCCCTCCCCCCCCGTACTCCTCCTTCCTCCCGTTCGGCCCCCAGGGCTTCGGGGGCGGGGGAGGGGCCGCGGCCCCGCCCCTGGTGCCGCCCCTCCCCCACCACTACGGACAGCAGGTACGGGGGGCGGGGCGGGGCTTGTGGGCGGGGCCTGGGCTTGGGAGAGGGAGGGGATTTGGATTGGGGAGGGGTTGGAGGTAAAAGGGGTGGGGCTGCTGTGGAGGCGGGGCCTCTGTTGGGAGGCGTGGCTTTCGGTGGGGGAGGGGCAGGTATTTGATTGGGCAGAGCCTGGGCGGGGTCAGGGTTTGTGTGAGGTTGGGGGAGGGGCTAAGAACGCCTCAAGTGGGGGAGTAATGGTGGGGGCGTGGCCTCACTGTGCCCCTCCCACCGCTGACCCCTCTCCTCTGGCCCCGCCCCCAGGCCGTGTTCGCCCCGATGCTCCCGGGCAGCCCCCGGCTCCTCCCCCAGGGCGGCCACGCCTCCCCTGCGCTGGCCCCGCCCCCCTTCGCTCCGCCCCCTCCGGATCCGCCCCCGCAGCCGCTGTTCGGTGAGCCACGCCCCTCCCCCACCCCATTTTGGGTCAAAATCCCGAACCTTCGGGGGTGTAAAACGGGGGAGGGGCCACGCTGTGGGCGTGGCCTGTCCTTCACGCCCCGCCCCAGCTCGCTGACCACGCCCCTTCCCCACAGCGGCGGTGCACCAGCCCTTCCCCCCTCCGCAGCTGGGCCCCTCCCCCACGCCCAGCGGGGGCTCCAACCCCGCCCCCACGGCCACGCCCACTCAGGTAAGAATGGCAAAGGGGAGGGGGCGGGGCTCGCGGAGGCCGCGCCCCTTTGTGACCACGCCTCTTTCTGTTCCAGCACCAAGGAGCCGCCCCCGCCCCTCCCCCGCCCCCCCACCCCGGGGCTGTTCCTGGGCGCCGCCCCTCCCCCACCCCCCGCCCCGCCCACCGGCGCCGCCCCTCCCCCTCCCGCCCCTCCCCCGCCCCAGGCCCCTCCCCCACAACCCGCCGCCCCTCCCCCGCCCGCCCCCGGCGCCCCCTCCCCCCAGGGCGGCTTCCCCGCCCCTCCCCCACCCGGGCAGCCCCCGCAGGCCCCGCCCCCGCCGGCCGCCGCCCCGGCCCCGCCCCCGGCCGTGTTCGCGCTGCACCATCATCACCATCATCATCATCATCACCACGGCTACGGCCTGGCGCAGGTGGGGGCGGGGCCGGAAACGGGGAGGGGCCGGAAACGGGGGAGGGGCCGGAAACGGGGAGGGGCCGGAAACGGGGGAGGGACCGGAAACGGGGGAGGGGCCGGAAACGGGGGAGGGGCCGGAAACGGGGCGGGGCCGGAAACGGGGAGGGGCCGGAAACGGGGAGGGGCCGGAAACGGGGGAGGGGCCGGAAACGGGGGAGCGGCCGGAAACGGGGGAGGGGCCGGAAACGGGGGAGGGGCGCAGAGGAGGAGGAGCCAAAGGTGGAGGGAGGGGAAAAACCCGGGAAATTGTACAGGGGGAGGGGCTGAAGTGGGAGGGAACGGGGTGGGGGAGGAGCCAAAGTTGGAGGGAGGGGAAAAGGATTTGGAGATATTTGTGGTGGGGGGAGGGGCCTCGCAGGGGCGGGGTCAGCATTGGGGGAGGGAATCCTTGCTGGGGGCGGGGCGTTTTCAGATTGGGGTGGGGTCATATCTGGTCCCTCCCCCTCTCTAACTCCGCCCCTTTGTGTGCCCCCCAGCCCCCCGCCCATCCCCCTCCCCAGGTGATGCTGCTGCACCCTCCCCCCGCCCCTCCCCCTCCCCAGGGCCCCGCCCAGCCGGGGGCGGTGCCTCAGCCCGGGGTGGGGGTGGGGCCGCTGCCGGCCTCGAGCCCCGCCCCCTTCGGCTTCATCGGCCACGCCCCAGGTGAGTGGGGAGGGGCAGGGAGGGGCACTCTGGGGTCAGGGGTCACCAAGGGTCATTTTTGGGTCACTCCGAAGGTCGCATTGGGGTCACTCCGATCAGGGGTCACTCAGGTCACACAGGGGTCATATCGGGGTCACTCTGTCACTCAAGGGTCACGCGGGTCACACTGAGGGTCGCTCAAAGGTCACTGTTCAGGTCACTGAGGTCGCTGAGGTCAGGGGTCACTCTGGGGTCAGGGGTCACTCTGGGGTCAGGGGTTATACAGGTGTCATTGTGGGGTCACTGCGGGGTCAATCGGGAGTCATTCAGGGGTCGGTCAGGGGTCACAGTGGGGTCGGGGGTCATACAGGTGTCCTTGTGGGGTCACTGCGGGGTCACTCAGGGGTCAGGGGTCACAGTGGGGTCACTGCGCCCCGCCCCCGCGCTGACCCCTCCCCCTCTCCCCTCCCCCAGTCCAGTCCCAGCAGCTCCAGTTTCATCCCCCCGGGAACTGACGGCGCCGGGGGGGGAGGGGCCGGGCCCGCCCCTCCCCCACCCCCTCCCGGATCCATTCACGGGGGAGGGGCCGAGGAGGGGGGAGGGGAACAGGAATTTTGGGGGGAAATCCGCCGGAAAAGGGAAAAGGAACAAAAAAATCGCAACAATAAAAATGAAAAAAAAAAACCAAAACCGAGAGCGAGAGTTTATTGGGGGAGGGGCGGGGACACAGAGGCCCCTCCCCCACCCTGCCCTTTGACCCTCCGGCCCCTCCCCCACAGCAGCGGGTTTTGACCCAGAGTGAAGGGGGCGGGGCAGCCCCACTGTGGGCGGGGCCACTTCCCATGGTGGGGGCGTGGCCATTTTCATTGCGGGCGGGGCCAGGGTCACGCCCAGCTGCACTCACGGTGGGGGTGTGGCCAGCCCCATGGGGGCGTGTCCTCCCACGGTGGGTGTGGCCAGCCCCAGCAGAGCGCTCGTTGAGGGCGGGGTCAGTTCTACACTTGGGGCGGGGTCATCCTCCTCGTGGGCGTGTCCCCGCGCGGCGGGCGGGGTCAGCCCCAGCTGAGCTCTTTGTCGGCCGCGTCCAGCGGCAGCAGGCGCGACACGACCCCGGTGCCGATGGTTCTGGAACCGTCGCGGAGCGTGAAGCGCTGGCCCTGCTCCAGAACCATGGGCTGCCGCAGCAGCAGCGTCAGCGCCGCGTCCTCGCCGGGCAGCACCAGCTCCTGGGGGGCGAGACCCACGGATCACCCCACAGATCCCAAAAATCCCAGAGAGCCCAAAAATCCCAGAGTCCTCCCCGGGCAGCACCAGCGCCTGGGGGGCGAGACCCCCGGATCACCCCGCAGACCCCGCAGATCCCAAAAACCCCACAGATCCCAGAGTCCTCCCCGGGGAGCACCAGCTCCTGGGGGGCGAGACCCCCGGATCACCTCACAGATCCCAAAAACCCCACAGATCCCAGAGTCCTCCCCGGGCAGCACCAGCGCCTGGGGGGCGAGACCTCCGGATCAGCCCCACAGATCCCACAGAGATCCCACAGACTCCACAGAGATCCCAAAAATCCCAGAGAGCCCAAAAATCCCAGAAAGCCCAAAAATCCCACAGATCCCAAAAATCCCAGAGTCCTCCCCGGGCAGCACCAGCGCCTGAGGGGCGAGACCCCCGGATCACCCCGCAGATCCCAAAAACCCCACAGATCCCAGAGTCCTCCCCGGGCAGCACCAGCTCCTGGGGGGCGAGACCCCCGGATCACCCCGCAGACCCCGCAGATCCCAAAAACCCCACAGATCCCAGAGTCCTCCCCGGGCAGCACCAGCTCCCAGGGGGCGAGACCCCCGGATCACCCCGCAGACCCCGCAGATCCCCTCACACCTTTCCCGGGGGCAGCAGCACCCTGCAGGCGATGTCCCAGGTGTGCGAGAACATGACGGGCGCGTAGTGGGACACGAAGGGTTTGTGTCGCCCCCCCTCGCCGGGGGACAGCACGTACACCTGGGGGACGGCATCGCTTTGGGGCCGGGGCGTCCGCCCCACGGCCGGCCAAACCCCACCCACTGCAGCCCCCCACCCTGCCCCCCGGAACCCAAACCCCGCCCCCGGAGCCCCACCCCGGCCCCCCCGGCACTCACCTGTGCCTCCACCTTCTGCTGGGGCTGCAGCGTCCCCGGCTGAGCCGCCACCATCCCCCGGCGCAGATCCTCCCGCTTGAGGCCCCGCAGCAGAGCGCCAAGGTTGTCGCCGGCCTGCGCCACCTCCAGGCTCTTGTGGAACATCTCGATACCTGCCGGGCAGGCGTGGGGCAGGTGTGTGATTCTAAGGGGCAGGTGTGTGATTCTAAAGGGCAGGTGTGTGATTCTATGGGGCAGGTGTGTCGTTCTATGGGGCAGGTGTGTGATCCTATAGGACAGGTGTGTGGGTCTATAGGACAGGTGTGTGATTCTATAGGACAGGTGTGTGATTCTATAGGACAGGTGTGTAATTCTATGGGACAGGTGTGTGACTATAGGGCAGGTGTGCGGTTCTATAGAACAGGTGTGTGGTTCTATGGGGCAGGTGCGTGATGCTATAGGACAGGTGTGTGGTTCTACAGGACAGGTGTGTGGTTCTATGGGGCAGGTGTGTGATGCTATAGGACAGGTGTGTGGTTCTACAGGACAGGTGTGTCGTTCTATGGGGCAGGTGTGTGATCCTATAGGACAGGTGTGTGGGTCTATGGGGCAGGTGTGTGATCCTATAGGACAGGTGTGTGGGTCTATGGGGCAGGTGTGTGATTCTATAGGACAGGTGTGTGGGTCTATGGGGCAGGTGTGTGATTCTATAGGACAGGTGTGTGAGTCTATGGGGCAGGTGTGTGATTCTATAGGACAGGTGTGTGGGTCTATGGGGCAGGTGTGTGATTCTATAGGGCAGGTGTGTGGTTCTATAGGGCAGGTGTGTGACTATAGGGCAGGTGTGGGGCAGGACGTGGGACAGGTGTGGGGTTCTAAGGGGCAGGTGTGTGATTCTATAGAACAGGTGTGTGGTTCTATGGGGCAGGTGTGTGGTTCTATAGGGCAGGTGTGTGACTATAGGGCAGGTGTGTGGTTCTATGGGGCAGGTGTGTGGTTCTATAGGGCAGGTGTGTGACTATAGGGCAGGTGTGCGGCAGGACATGGGACAGGTGTGGGGTTCTATGGAGCAGGATGTGGTCACCCAGAGGTCACTCAGGGGTCAATGGTCACTCAGGGGTCACTCAGGGGTCAGGGGTCACTCACCGGTGACCACTGACCGCAGCTGGCGGCCGTAGCCCAGCAGCTCCACCTCGTCGCCCTTCCGGAGAGTTCCGCGCTCCAGGGTGCCGGTCACCACCGTGCCTCTACCTGGGGACAGGTGAGATACAGGTGAGCTACAGGTGTGTGTGACACAGGTGTGCGTAACGCAGGTGTGACGGGACGCGTGTGCGTGCCACAGGAGAGTTCCGCGCTCCAGGGTGCCCGTGACCACCGCGCCTCTCCCTGGGGACAGGTGTGACACAGGTGTGCCCCAGGTGTGCTCACCTGCGCCAGGCGCGTATTTACCTGGAATGGAGTGCACGGCCTCGATGGGCAGCAGGCAGGGCCGCTCCAGGTCCCGCGGGGGTTGGGGGATGTGCGAGTCCACGGCCTCGAGCAGCTTCAGCACCGACTGCAGCCCCAGCTCGGGCTCACGGTCCTGACAGGTGAGACCACACAGGTGAGACGGGGCAGGTGAGGGACAAGGCAGGTAACGGTGCACAAGCCCCAGCCTGCACCAGCAGGGTTTGTTGCCAATCCATATTGATCACCCTCGATCGGTTATTGATCCCCAGGTGTATTTACGGACCCCAGGTGCGCCCAGGTGCGTTACCTGCAGCGCACACAGCGCCGACCCCGCCACCACCGGGGTTTTCTCGCCGTCGAAGCCGAACTCGGTGAGCAGCTCCCGCACCTCCAGCTCCACCAGCGGCAGCAGCTCCGGGTCCGGCACCGCGTCCGCCTTGTTCAGGTAAACCACCACGTGCCGCACGCCCACCTGGGCAGGTGACGCAGGTGAGCTCAGGTGGGACACCCCAAACCCGTACCTGACCCCAAAACCGGAACACGAATCCAAACCTAAAGCCAAACCCCGCCTTGCTCAGGTAAACCACAGGGCGGCACACGCCCCTCTCACCTGGCCACACCCGTTTGTACCTGGCCACGCCCCTCTCACCTGGCCGCACCCGTTTGTACCTGGCCACGCCCCTCTCACCTGGCCACACCCGTTTGTACCTGGCCACGCCCTTCTCACCTAGCCACACCCGTTTGTACCTGACCACGCCCCTCTCACCTAGCCACACCCATTTGTACCTGGCCATGCCCCCCTCACCTGGCCACACCCGTTTGTACCTGGCCACGCCCCTCTCACCTGGCCACACCCGTTTGTACCTGGCCACGCCCCTCTCACCTAGCCACACCCGTTTGTACCTGGCCACGCCCCTCTCACCTGGCCGCACCCGTTTGCACCTGGCCACACCCTTCTCACCTGTCTGGCCAGGAGCAGGTGCTCTGCGCGACCCGTCTGAGTTAACCACGCCCCCCCACACCTGGCCACGCCCATATTTACCTGTCTGGCCAGGAGCAGGTGCTCTGCGCGACCCGTCTGAGTTAACCACGCCCCCCCACCTGGCCACGCCCATATTTACCTGTCTGGCCAGGAGCAGGTGCTCGCGGGTCTGCGGCATCTGCCCGTCGGTGGCCGCCACCACCAGGATGACGCCGTCCAGGGGGGCGGTGCCCGTGATCATGTTCTGGGGGGAAACGCCGAGATTTTGGGTCAGGGGAGAATTTGGGGGATTTTTGGGGATTTTTCCGGGATTTTTTGGGGTTTCCTGACGATTTTTGGGGGAATTTTTAGAGTTTTCGAAGGGGATTTTTGGGAGGATTTTTTCGGGTATTTTAGGGAATTTTTAAGGGGGGTTTTGGGAATTTTTGAGGTGGTTTCCGGGGAATTTTGGGGTAGACATTGGAGAGGATTTTGGTCGGGAATTTTGGGAGGATTTTTGGGGGAAGTTTTGGGGTTTTGGGGGGAGATTTTGGGGGGATTTGGGGGAGATTTCTGGAGGAATTCTTTGGGGGTTTTTTGGGATTTTTTGGGTGGATCCCCAGCGCTCCCCCTGCAGTTCCCACCGTCGCCACCGGGCGGCGCCACCTGCACAATCCCCACTTCCAAACGGATTTTCCCGGGGATTTTTTCCCCCCCAATTCCCGGGATTCCTGGGGTAAATGCTGGCGGGTCTGGGGGCCTTTGGGGTCCCCACCTTGACGTAGTCGGCGTGCCCGGGGCAGTCGGTGTGGGCGTAGTGCCGGTTGGGCGTGCTGTACTCCACGTGCGCCGCGTTGATGGTGATGCCGCGCGCCTTCTCCTCGGGGGCGCTGTCGATCTCCTCGTAGGGCCGGAACTGGGCCCCGCCCCCCGCCGACAGCACTGAGGGGACGCCCCAAACAACGTCACCGAACCCCCGGAACCCCCGCTGGGATCCAGGGATCCAAAACTCCCAAAATTCCCCCCAAAAATCCCCAAAGTTCGCCCCAAAAACCCCCCGAAATCAGGCCCCCCAAAAAACCCCAAAATCCCACCCAAAAAAACGTCGCCAAACCCCAGAAGCCGGCACTGAAACGCCAGGATTGTCACTGATCCAAAAACCCCCAAATTCACCCCAAACCAGCCCTTCCCCCTCATTTCCCCCCCTCACTTTCACCCCGCCGTTTTCACCTCTTTTCCCGTTCTCCCCCATTCATTCCCGTTCCACCCCAGCTTTTGCTCCGCCCGTTTCCCCTTTTCCCCATTCCCCCTCATTTTTTCCCCATTTTTTCCTCCCTTTCCCCATTTCAACCCCGGGGGCTTTTTTTGCAGCTTCCTCTCACTTTCTCCTGGCTTTTCCCCGATTCCATTAAACCCGTGGCGACGGCAGAAGTCAGAGCGCTCGTGCCGCCCCTTCAACTCCGTTTCCCCCCGTTTTACGCCCGCTTATTCTCATTTTAACCCATCTTAAACCGTTTCTTTCAGGGTTTTTTCCCGTTTATGCAAATTTTTGCCCATTTTCACCCTCACCCTTGGTGATGGTGATGGTCAGGGTGGTCCTGTGGCCATTTTAACCCCATTTTAATCCCGTTTTTTCCCATTCTTTCCCGTTTTTTCCCTGTTTTCTCACCCTTGGTGATGGCGGCCGTCAGGGTGGTCCTGTGGCCATTTTAATCCCGTTTTTTCCCATTCTTTCCCGTTTTTTCCCTGTTTTCTCACCCTTGGTGATGGCGGCCGTCAGGGTGGTCCTGTGGCCATTTTAACCCCATTTTAATCCCGTTTTTTCCCATTCTTTCCCGTTTTTTCCCCGTTTTCTCACCCTTGGTGATGGCGGCCGTCAGGGTGGTCCTGTGGCCATTTTAATCCCGTTTTTTCCCATTCTTTCCCGTTTTTTCCCTGTTTTCTCACCCTTGGTGATGGCGGCCGTCAGGGTGGTCTTGCCGTGGTCCACGTGGCCGATGGTTCCCACGTTCAGGTGAGGTTTGTCCCGCACAAAGGCGGCCTTGGCCTTGGGGGGGGCCTGGGAGGGGATAACGGGGGGATCAGGGATCCCAAAATCCCCAAAATCATCCCCAAAATATCCCTGAGAAACACAGGAAATCCCCGCCAAAAAATTCCCCCCCAAAATCCCCCCAAGGAATCACCCAAAATCCTCCCCAAAATCCCCGAAAATCAATGAGAAAACCCCTGCAAAATTCCCAAAATTCAAAGAAAATCGCCCCAAAAAATTTCCCCCCAAACATCCCCCAAAATCCCCAAGAAAATCAGAGAAGATTCCCCCAAATCGTCCCCCCAAAAAATCCTCGAAATCCTCGAAGAAACCTCAAAGAAAATCCCCGAAAAAAATTAAAAAAAAAAATCCATCCCAAATCCCCAAGAAAATAAAAAAAATAAAATCTCCCCCCCCAAAATTAAAAAAAATAAATCCCACCCAAAACTCTGCAAGAAGTTCCCCGAATCGTCCCCAGAAAATCCCTGAAGTCCTGCAGAACGTCACGGCCGAATTCCCTCCCATCGCCCCAAACCCCCCCAGCCCCCGCCGCCCTCACCGTGCTCAGCACCCGGAGCCCGCGGCCACGCAGAGCTGGGGAGGGAAACGAACAGAGAGACGGAAATCGGGGAATTCCTGAGGGGATCTGGGGGGGTTCGGGGAATTTCCGAGGAGATTTCAGGGGATTTGGGGCATTCTGAGGAGATCCGAGGGGAATTCTGGTGACTTTCTGGGATATTCGGGAAGATTCCTGAGGGAATTTGGGGGGTCCCGGGTGACCCCCACGCGGCTCCGCCCCCACATGACCTTCACTCCCCCTCCCCCGCTCCCCCAAGCCCCCTCAGCCCCTCCCCTCCCCCCCCATCCCACAATCCCCCACAAAAAAACCCCAAAATCCCCAAAATTCGCCCCAAAACCCGCCGCACCCCCGAGGGCGCCGCGGAGCAGCACCGCGGGCAGCGCCATCTTCCCCCTCACGCCGCGCCGGACGCGGCTCTGAGGCGACTTCCGGTGCCGCTCCCGCCGCCGCCGCCTCTCGCTGGTTCCGGTTCCGGGTCCGGGTCCGCTCCCGCCGCTCCGGAGGACTCGACTCGGTGGTGCCGGAGGACCCAGGGGGCGGGAACCCAAAAACGGCCCCAAATGCCCCAAAATGGTCCAAAATGGCCCCAAATTCACCAGAACAGCCGGAAATGGCCCCAAATTCACCAAAACAGTCGGAAATGGCCCCAAACGCTCCAAATTCGCTCAAAGTTCTCCAAACCCCCCCCCCCCCAATTCCCCAAACTCACCAAACTGCCCGAAAAACCCCCCCGCACCCCAAAATTGCCGCCCCTCCCCCCTCTTGGAGCCCCTCCCTCCCCTCCCCCCTTCTCTCACTTCCTCCTGCCCCAGGAACCCGCCCCTCCCCCCCCTCGCGCCCCCAAACCCCCCAAATCCCCCCCCCCAAACCCCCTCCCCTCCCCCACCCCTGCGGACCCTCCCCCACCGCCCCTCCCCGACCCCTGGGGGGGTTTTTTTGGGGGGGAGGGGTGTTGGGGGGGTTGGGGGTGGGGCGGCGGTCACGCTCCGGGGGGTCCCCGCGGAGGTGACGTCACGTCCGGGGGGGTCCCCCGGGGGCGCGGTGGGGGAGGGGCGATGGCGGCGCTCTGGGGGGTCCTGGCGGCGCTGCTGGCGCTGGGGGGTGGGGGAGGGGCGGGGGGGGACCCCCCGAGGTGACCCCCGGTTTGGGGGTGGGGGGAGGGGCGGAACCCCGGAACGGCAGCGGCGAGGGGGGGGGAGGGGCAGGAGCCCCCCCCGGGGCAGGTGAGGGGGGGGATGGGGGAGGAATTTGGGGGGCTCCGGGATTTTGGGGAGTTGAGGGCGGAAATTTGGGGATTTTGGCGGGATCGGGGGGTTACGGGTGAGATTTTGGGGGGATCGGGGCGGAGCGGGATTTGGGGGGGTCGGAGTGGAAGTTTGGGTCAGTTCCCGGCGGGATTTCGGGGGAGATTTGGGGATCCTCGGTCGGGTTACCGGCAGGATTTCGAGGCTGGGGAGGTCTGGGGGGGTTCGGGGGGATCCGGGTGGAATTTGGGGGTTTCGGGGGAGATTTGGGGATCCGGGTGGAATTTGGGGGGTTTCGGGGGAGTTTTGGGGATCCGGGTGGAATTTGGGGGTTTCGGGGGAGTTTTGGGGATCCGGGTGGAATTTGGGGGTTTCGGGGGAGTTTTGGGGATCCGGGTGGAATTTGGGGGTTTCGGGGGAGTTTTGGGGATCCGGGTGGAATTTGGGGGTTTCGGGGGAGTTTTGGGGATCCGGGTGGAATTTGGGGGTTTTGGGGCGGATTTCGGTGAGATGCGGGTGGGAGATTTGGGGAGATCGGGAGATTTTTTTGGGGACAGATTTCGGGGATTTTTGGGGGGGGATTTTGGGGTTTTTTGGCGGCAGATTTCGGGTATTTTTGGGGCGGATTTTGGGATTTTTGGGGCGGATTTTGGGTTTTTTGGGGGGCAGATTCTGGGGATTTTTGGGGCGGATTTTGGGGTTTTTGGAGGCACATTTCGGGTATTTTTGGGGGGATTTCGGGGATTTTTGGGGGGTGGATTTGGGGTTTTTTGGGGGGTGTGGGTGCGCGGTGACCCCGCGGTGACCCCGGGCTGACCCCGCCCCTCCCCCCAGGCCCGTGGTGGTTCGGGGGGGCCCCGGGGGGGTCCCTGGGGGGCTCCTTGGGCGCTTTGGCCGCCGCCTACCTGGGGCTGGGCGGGGCCGTGCTGGTGGGGCTGCACCTGCGGCACCGAGGTGAGACCCCAAAAACCGGGGGGGAGGGGGATCCCAATTTGGGGGGGCTGGAGGCCAAAATTTGGGGGTTGGGGGCTGAAATTTGGGCGGGGGGGACCCAGAATTGGGGAGGGGAGGGGGGGAGAGGCCGAATTTGGGGGATTGGGACCCGAATTTGGGGGGTGGGGGCGGAAATTGGGAGACCCCAGAATTGGGAGGGTTGGACGCCGAATTTTGGGGGGTGGGACCCGAATTCGGGGGGTTCAGACCCGAATTTTGGGGGGTGGGGTCGTAGCCACGTTCCGGGGGGGCGGGGCCGGCCCAGCCCCTCCCCCACCCCCAAATTTCCCCTCCCCCTCCCTCCCCCAGCCCTGCAGAACCGGAAGCGCCGCCGGAGGATCCGGAGGGGGCGTGGCCTGAGGTCAGGCGGGGCGGGGCCTCTGTGGGGGCGGGGTCAATGGGGTGGGGGAGGGGCTCTGTGGGGGGAGGGGCAGCTTCGGGACCCTCCCTCCCCTCACTCGCTGCCCCTCCCCCACCCCCAGGTTTTTTCGGGCGTCGCCCCCGGAGCCCCAAAACCCGTATGGGAACGTCCCGGGACCCCGTGAGTGACCCCCAAAAAATCCCCCGAATCCCCCCAAAAATCCCCCCCAAAAATCCCAAAAATTCCCCCAAAATCCTCCCCGAAGATTCCCCAAAAATTCCCGAAAAATCTGCCAAAAAAACCCCCCCAAAATCCCCCCAAAATCTCCCACAAATCCCCCCAAATTCCCCAAACCGCCTCCCACAAATTCCTCCTAAAATCCCGCCAAAATTCCATCCAAAAATCTCCCAAAAAATCCCCCAAAACACCCCCAAAATTTTTCCCGAAAACCCCCCAAAGCTCTCCCAAAAAACTCCCAAACTCCCTCCAAAAATTCCAAAAAACTCCCCAAAAATTCCCCGAATCCCTCCCCCAACCCGCCCCTCCCCCCTGACCTCCTGTCCCGCCCCTCCCCCAGGCCCCGCCCCCCCCGCGCCCCTCCCCCCGCAGGAGGATGATGACGATGAGTTGGGGGAGGGGCCCGAAGGCTACGAGGAGCCCGAGGACGGTGAGTGGGGGGAGGGGCGCCGGGAAACCCCGCCCCCAACGGCGCCCCTCCCCCACCGCTGACCCCTCCCCCTTCTCTGTGCCCCTCCCCCCACAGGGAGCTACGAGAATGCGCCGGGGGGAGGGGCAGGTAAGGGGCGGGGAAAGGGTGGGGGAGGGGCTCGGGGGGTGGGGCGCGGCTCCGCCCCTCCCCCACCCCTGACCCGCCCCTCCCCCACCCCAGGGTGGCCGTACGAGGCGATGGCGGCGATGGGGGAGGGGCTGCGGGAGCCCCCCTGGAGGGGGAGGGGCGGCGAGGACGGTGAGTGGGGGGAGGGGCGAACTGGAAAGGGGGAGGGGCACGTTGTGGGGGGGAGGGGCGAGTTGGGGTGGGGGCGGGGTCAACCTTGGAGGGGGAGGACCCTAAAGGGTGGGGGAGGGGCTCATTGGGGAGGGGGCGGGGCTAATGGGGGTGGGGTGGAGCAAACTGGGGTGGGGGAGGGGTTCATTGGGTTCGGGCGGGGCTCTCCTGACCCCGCCCCTTCCCCCGCAGACTCCGCCTCCTATGAGAACATGGAGGGGCCCTTGGGGTGAGCCCCTCCCCCACCCCGAGGAGCCCCTCCCCCACCCCGAGGAGCCCCTCCCCCACCCCGAGGAGCCCCTCCCCCCCTGCAGACAGCCCACAGAAACAAACGGAAATTTCAAATTTCTTTTTTTAATAAAAAACGTGGATTTGTATCAAACTGGGATTTTCCGGGGGGGTTTGGGGGGTCAGGTAGGGCACAGGTGAGCCCAGGTGAGCCCAGGTGAGCCCAGGTGAGCCCCAGGTGAGCCCAGGTGTGTCCCGGGCTCAGGTGAAGCTCAGGTGAGCCCAGGTAAACTCAGGTGAGACCCAGGTGAGCTCAGGTGAGCCCAGGTGAGCCCAGGTGAGCTCAGGTGAAGCTCAAGTGAAGCTCAAGTGAGACCCAGGTGAGCCCAGGTGCGTCCCGGGCTCAGGTGAAGCTCAGGGAGAACGCTCTGTAGCCCAGGTTGGTGAAAACGTCGATTTTGGGGCTGTTCCCGCCCACGGTCAGCACCTGGGGGAGGGGAGGGGTCAGGACACGCCCACACGGCCACACCCACACGGTCACACCCCATTCGAACCACACCCGTTCAACCCCAAACTATGATTAAGCCACGCCCACCACACCACGTCCGTTTCACGCCGTGCTGCCTTCAGGTGACGGCCAAAGCCACGCCCAAAAGTGGCCACGCCCACACGGGCACTCCCGTCAGGTCAGCCACGCCCCTTTGCGCACCACCCTGGTTTCCCAAGCACCGTAGCCACGCCTATTTGTTGGCCACACCCACCCTGACCACACCCACCCAGAACACACCCAGATGTCCTTTGCTAAGGGTGGGGGCGGGGTCATTGTGGAGGAGCGGCTTGAGCCCCGCCCCCAGCCCCGCCCTTACCTGGCGCTCAGGTGAGCGGGGGTGGGTTTGGGGCGGGTTTTGTGTGGATTTTGGATAAATTCGGGATGGATTTCGGGGTGTTCACCTGGCGCTCAGGTGAGCGGGGCTGGGTTTGGGGCGGGTTTTGTGTGGATTTCGGATAAATTCGGGATGGATTTCGGGGTGTTCACCTGGCGCTCAGGTGAGCGGGGCTGGGTTTGGGGCGGGTTTTGGGTAATTTTGGATAAATTCGGGATGGATTTCGGGGTGTTCACCTGGCGCTCAGGTGAGCGGGGCTGGGTTTGGGGCGGGTTTTGTGTGGATTTTGGATAAATTCGGGATGGATTTCGGGGTGTTCACCTGGCGCTCAGGTGAGCGGGGCTGGGTTTGGGGCGGGTTTTGGGTAATTTTGGATAAATTCGGGATGGATTTCGGGGTGTTCACCTGGCGCTCAGGTGAGCGGGGCTGGGTTTGGGGCGGGTTTCGGGTAATTTTGGATAAATTCGGGATGGATTTGGGGTGTTCACCTGGCGCTCAGGTGAGCGGGGCTGGGTTTGGGGCGGGTTTTGTGTGGATTTTGGATAAATTCGGGATGGATTTCGGGGTGTTCACCTGGCGCTCAGGTGAGCAGGATCGGGTTTGGGGCGGGTTTTGTGTGGATTTTGGATAAATTCGGGATGGATTTCGGGGTGTTCACCTGGCGCTCAGGTGAGCGGGGTGCAGGCAGGTCTGGGATGGGTTCTTGGGGGATTTCAGGCGGTTTGCGGCTCTTTCCTCCCTTACCTGGTGCTCAGGTGATCTCGGGTGCAGGCAGAGGCTCCTGAGGGCGGGCGGGGTCACCGGGACACGCCCCCGAACGTCCCCATTGAGCTGCAGCAGGTGAAGGGCGGGGCCGACCCCGCCCGACAGCACCTGGGGGGGCTGGGTCAGACTGGGGGGCACTGGGAGGGAACTGGGACCATCCCCGTCCCGAACTGGGAACGCTCGGCAGGAACCGGGCGACTAAACTGGTTTGTACTGGTCCGCACCGGGACTCACCATGTCCTGGTGGAAGAGGGCGTGGTGCTGGGGCGGGGCCAGCGGGAACACCGTGGTCGGGGTCACGGAGCGCAGGTGCCACAGGGTGAGGGCGGGGCCGCCCCCGCACACCTGGGGAGGGGCGGGGTCACAGGGGTGGGCGGGGTGCCTCACAATGGCCACGCCCCCTTTGTGTGAGCCCCTCCCCTTTTGTATGTGACTCCTCCTTGGCCCCGCCCCTTTGTGAGCCCCCTCGATTCAGCCCGCCCACTTTCGTGTGAATCCCTCCCCTTTCTTAGCCCCGCCCCTCACCTTGGTCACACCCTGACTACTTGGCCCCACCCCAATTGTGCGAGGCTCCTCCCCTTCAGCCCCTCCTTTGTTGCGGCCCCGCCCCATTTAAACCCCTCCCCCTCGCATTTAGCCCTTCCCCTTGACCACTCCCACCCCATTCCGGCCCTCCCCCTTGGCCCATTTAGCCCCGCCCCTTTCGGCCACGCCCCCTCACCATCCAGTCGCTCTCGGTGGCCAAACAGCGGATCCACTTGCCCAGCTGGGGGCGGCTGCACTCCTGGACGGACCAGTAAAAACCAGTTCGGACCAGTACAAGCCCTCCCAGTACAAACCAGTCCATCCCAATTCGTCCCAGTTCCCTCCCAGTCCATCCCAGTTCATCCCAGTCCATCCCAGTTCGTCCCAGTTCATCCCGGTATAAACTTTCACCCCCAAATCTCCATTTCTCTCCCGCCCAGTATAAACCAGTATAACCCAGTCCGTCCCAGCCCGCACCTGGTACTTGTGCACCTCGATCAGCTGCACCTGGGAGCCCGTCCGGAGATCTGGGGGGGCGGGGAGGTTTTGGGGTGAATTTGGGGGATTTCGGTCCATTTCCCGCCCCGCAGACACCGGGGGGCTTTTGGGGCGAATTTGGGGCATTTTGGGGTCGTCCCCTCACCCCAGAGCCGCACGGTGCCGTCCTCGCCCCCCGAGAGCACCTGGGGCAGGTGCTCCCTCAGCGCCACCACGTGAACCAGGTCCTGGTGCCCCCGCAGCTCGTGCTGCGCAGGGGGGACCCAAAACCGCACAGAATCACCCCAAAAACACCCCAAAAATACCCCCAAACCAGCCCAAAACAACACAAAATCACCAACACCCAAAACCGCACAGAATCACCCCAAAAACACCCCAAAAATACCCCCAAACCAGCCCAAAACAACACAAAATCACCAGCACCCAAACCCGCACAGAATCACCCCAAAAACACCCCCAATGACAGCCCAAAACCACACAAAATCACCAGCACCCAAAATCGCCCCAAAACCACCCAAAACTGACCCAAAATCGCCCCCAAAACACCCCAAAGAGCCCAGGGTCACCCTGACCCCAAACCCGGCCCCAAAACCCCCAAAATTCCCCCAAACTCGCCCCAAATCCCACAGATTGGTCCCCAACTCCCCGAATCCTCCAAACCCCCCGAATTCACCCCAAACTCCCCAAATTCACCCCAAACCCCCCAAATTCACCCCAAATCCCCCCAAATTCACCCCAAATCCCCCAAATTCACCCCAAACTCCCCAAATTCACCCCAAATCCCCCAAATTCACCCCAAATCCCCCCAAATTCACCCCAAATCCCCCTAAATTCACCCCAAACTCCCCAAATTCACCCCAAATCCCCCTAAATTCACCCCAAATCCCCCAAATTCACCCCAAATCCCCCAAATTCACCCCAAATCCCCCTAAATTCACCCCAAACTCCCCAAATTCACCCCAAATCCCCCTAAATTCACCCCAAATCCCCCCAAATTCACCCCAAATCCCCCGAATTCACTCCAAACTCCCCAAATTCACCCCAAATCCCCCTAAATTCACCCCAAATCCCCCAAATTCACCCCAAATCCCCCGAATTCCCCCCAAACCCCCCGAATTCCCCCCAAAGCCCCGGAGTTCAGCCCACTCACGGTGAAGGCGCCGCTCTCCAGGTCCAGCACCCGCACGGCCCCGTCGCCCCCCGCCAGCACCACCCAGTGATCCTGGGGGAGAAAAACCCCGTAAACAACCCCAAAAACCCCGTAAATCACCCCAAAAACCCCATAGAGCACCCCCAAAACTCCCATAAACCACCCAGTGATCCCGGGGGAGAAAAACCCCGTAAACAACACAAAAAACCACCCCAAAAACCCTGTAAATCACCCCAAAAACCTCACAGAACACCAGGGGGACCCCACAACCCCGGGGGTGGATTTTGGGGATTTCTGGGATGGATTCTGGGGCAGGTTTTGGGGTGGATTTTGGGGTGGATTTGAGGAATTATTTTGGGGTGGATTTCGGGGCGGGTTTTGGGGATTTTTGGGATGGAGTTTGGGGCAGGTTTGGGGGAATTTGGGGCGGAATTTTGGGGTGGATTTGGGGGGTTTTTAGGTGGATTTTGGGGAGGATTTTGAGGCAGGATCTGGGTGGGTTTTGGGGCGGCTCTTGAGGGTTTTTGGGATGGATTTTGGGGCAGATTTGGGGTATTTTTGAGGGATTTTTGGGGTTAATTTTAGGGTGGGTTTTGGGGCGGATTTTGGGAATTCTGGGGGTCCCCAGGAGCGCCCCCCACTCACCCTCTGGTTCACTTCCAGCGCGTTGATCTCGGGCACCTCCAGGCTGCTCCTGGGGGGGGAAAAGGGGCGAATTTTGGGGAAATTTGGTGAATTTTGGGGTCCCAATCCCCCCAAACCCCCCGAAATTTGGGATTTACCTGCAGGGGGGGCGGCGGGTCCAGAGCTCCCGGCAGCCCTGGGGGGGAGGGGAGGGGGGTCAGGGGGGCCCCAAAAACCTCCTGGGGGGTCCCGGGAGGATTTGGGGCCGTTTGGGGGTTTGGGGGGGGGCAGGAGGGTTTGGGGGGATTTGGGGACATTTTGGGCTGATTTGGGGCTGATTTTTGGGTAATTTGGGGATATTTGGGCTCATTTTGGGCTGTTTTTGGGGTAATTTGGGTGTTTTTTGGGTGATTTTTGGGGTTTTACGGGTGATTTCGGCTGATTTCAGGTGATTTGGGGCTGATTTTGGGTGTTTTGGGGCTGATTTCAGGGTGATTTTGGGTGTTTTGGGACATTTTGGGCTGATTTTCGGGTAATTTCAGGTGATTCGGGGATATTTGGGCTCATTTTGGGCTGGTTTTGGGGTAATTTGGGTGTTTTTCGGGTGATTTTTGGGTTTTAGGGGTGACTGGCTGATTTCAGGTGATTTGGGGCTGATTTCGGGTGATTTGGGGCTGATTTCGGGGCGTTTTTGGGGCGTTTCGGGGTCCCACCTTGCGGCCCAGCTCGGCCCAGCCCCAGGCCCGGATTTCGCCGTCGCTGCCGCTCAGGAGGAGCCGCTCGGTGGAGGCCAGAGAGTAAACGGGGCCCGAGTGGGCTGCGACCAGTACAGACCAGTATAAACCAGTAACAACTGGGCTGCACCAGTACAAACCCGTATAGACTGGTGTAGAACAGCGTTATCCAGCTCATCCCAATGCATCCCAGTCCCTCCCAGTTTGTCGCAGTTCCCCCCAATCCCCTCCCAGTCCGTCCCGGTATAACCCAGTTTGTCCCAGTATAACCCAGTTTGTCCCAGTATAACCCAGCCCCTCCCAGTCTCACCCTTGAAGACGTTCACGGGTCTCCGATTTTCCTCCTTGGCCTCAGCGCTGAGAGCGGCCGAGAGCCTGGGGGGGAAATCATCCGCAGTTAATGAGCCCAAATTAGTCATCCCCAATTAACGACGCCCCATTGCTCATCCTGAACCCACCAGCCCGATTTAGCCCGGCCCAGCCCCAGGATTCATCCCTGGTTTTCCCGGTGTTTTTCTTGCTTTTCCCCATACTCATCCCGGTGTTTATCCCGGTGTTCGCCCCAGTCTCTCCCAGGGTTTTTCCCGATTTTATCCCGGAGTTTTCCCAGTTTTTATCCTGCTTCATCCCCCTGTTTATCCCGGTGTTTATCGCGGGTTTTCCACAGTTCTTCCCGGTGTTTATCCCTCGGCCAATCCGGGGCCGTTTCTTCCCCCCACCCCGGTCTCTCTGTGTCTGCCTCTGTCGCGACATCACCCGAAGATCGCGATCTCGCCGAAGTCGTTGGCGGCCGCCAGGAACCGCCCGCACGGGGCCGCGCTCTGCGCCAGCACCGACACGTGCAGCAGCTGCCGCGCGCGCCGCACCCCGCCCGCCGACGACATGGCGTCACCGCTGACGTCACGGCCTCCTCGCGGTGACGTCACACAGCGCCGCCGGCTCCCCGCCGCTCCCGGTGCGCGCCGGTGTGGACGGGAACCGGCGGGGGCCGCGCGGCGATGACGTCGGCGAGACGCGCCGGGGTGAGGCGCAGAGAGAGTTCCGGTTCCGGTCGCGCGCGCGGCACGCCGGGAGCTGTGGTCTCGCCCTTCCCGGAAATGCCCGGAAGGTGACGTAAAGTTTCCGGTTTTGGCAGCGCGGAGCACGCCGGGAGTTGTGGTCCTGCCCGCGAACGAATAATGACGCAAATTTCCGGTTTTGGCGGCGCGGAGCACGCCGGGAGTTGTGGTCTCGCCCTTCCCGGAAATGCCCGGAAGGTGACGCAAAGCTTCCGGTTTTGGCGGCGCAGGGCACGCCGGGAGCTGTGGTCCTGCCCGCGAAAGAATAATGGCGCATATTTCCGGTTTTGGCCGCGCGAAGCACGCCGGGAATTGTGGTCTCGCCCTTCCCGGAAATGCCCGGAAGGTGACGCAAAGCTTCCGGTTTTGGCGGCGCGGAGCACGCCGGGAATTGTGGTCTCGCCCTTCCCGGAAATGCCCGGAAGGTGACGCAAAGCTTCCGGTTTTGGCGGCGCGGAGCACGCCGGGAGTTGTGGTCTCGCCCTTCCCGGAAATGCCCGGAAGGTGACGCAAAGCTTCCGGTTTTGGCGGCGCAGGGCACGCCGGGAGCTGTGGTCCCGCCTTCATTCCGGAAGTGCCCGGATGGATCCGGCGCGAGGCGGCGCCGGGGGGTGAGGGGGGCACCCGGGGGGGGATTTTTTGGGGACATTTGGGGAATTTTGGAGGATTTGGGGGGATTTTTGGGGGGATTTTTGAAGATTTTGGGGGCCGGGGGAGGGTCCGGAGCCCTCCTGACCCCCCCTGACCCCCCCAGGGCTCCCCCCCGGCCTCCCGCGCCCGGCGAGAAACGGAGACCGGCCCAGTGCGAGGGGTGAGGGCGACTGGGGCAACTGGGGGGGACTGGGGGGAACTGGGGGGGACTGGGGCAAACTGGGAGGGACTGGGAGTGACTGGGGGAAATGGGAGGGACTGGGACGAAGTGGGAGGGGCCGGGAGGGACTGGGCGGGCGTTATTGTTGGTCTGTACTGGTCTATACTGGTCTATACTGGTCTGTACTGGTTTATACGGGTCCGTCCCGGTCCCCAGGCCGCGCCTGCCCAAGCAGGGCCTGTCCGAGGCCGCGGCGGCCGCTCGGCTCCGGGCGCTGCCGGCCCAGCACGACCACGGCTACAGCGGGAACGGGCTCAGGTCTGGGGGGAAACAAACGGGATTTGGGAAAAAAAACGGGAAAACTTGGGGGGAAATGGAGAAAACGGCAAAGGGGCGGGGCCAGGCAGGGAGGGGGCGGGGCCTCAGAAGGTGTTCGGGTGGGGCAGGGGGTGGGGCAAAGAGGGGCGGGAGCGAAGAGAAAGGGGCAGGGCCAAAAAGGGAGGGGCGGGGCCACACGGGAATGTTTGGAAGGAGCAAAGGGGCGTGGCTAAAGCAGGAGCCAAAGGGGGTGGGGCCACACAAAGGTGTTGGGGTGGGGCCAACGGGATTTGGACGGGGCTATGTAAATGAGGGGGGCGGGACAAACCTTCGGGGGCACTTGGGGGGGTCTGGGGGCGGTTTTTGGGCCCCGCCCCCACCTTCTTCTCTCCCCTCCCCCCAGGCTCCCCCCGCCCTGAGGCCGTGCCCGCCCCTCCCCCACCAACCGCCGACGACAGAGGGGGGAGGGGCCGCCCCTCCCCCCCAATAAACGCAGCGACCCCTCCCCCACCTCTGGCCTGTTCTTTTGGGGGGGAGAGAGGGGAAAACTCAAAAAAAAAAAACCCCCAAAAAACCCCAAATAAACAGCAAAAAACCCACCCTAAAATTCCTCCTAAAATCCCCCCCAAAAAACCCCCAAACCACTAAAAAAAACCCCAAAAAAACCCCCCAAAAATCCCCCCAAATAAACCCCCCAACCCACCAAAAATCCCCACTAAAAAAACCACAAATTCGGGGCTGGGAGTGGATTTTATTGTCCCCGGGGGGGCGTGGCCGCTGGGGGCGTGGCCGCGGGCGGGGGGCGTGTCCCCGGGGGGTATTTTGGGGCCGATTTCGGGGGTTTTCGGGTCTCTCAGGTGTAGAGCTGGAAGTCGACGCGGCCGCAGTCGTAGAAGGGCCCGGGGGGGTTGACCCGGCGGCACCGCGCCCCTCCCCCGTCCGAGAAGTACCCCTGGGCCGCCCATTCC
This sequence comes from Chamaea fasciata, assembly GCF_029207755.1. Classification (NCBI taxonomy): domain Eukaryota; kingdom Metazoa; phylum Chordata; class Aves; order Passeriformes; family Sylviidae; genus Chamaea; species Chamaea fasciata. The sequence continues at coordinate 86,344 of NW_027094479.1, forward strand.
TGCGGGGGGAGGGGCCACCCGAGGCCACACACACAAATCATCCCGACATCCCTCCAAATTTTCCCCAAAATCCCACAAAATCCACCCAAATTCTCCGCAAAGTCCCGCAAAATTGCACCCCAAATCCCTCCAAAATTCATGCAAATCCCCTCCCCCAAATCCTCCTGAAATCCCACAAAGTCACCCCAAAAATCCTCCCCCAAATCCCCCCAAAATCCTCCCCAAACTGCCCCCAAAAATCCTCCCCAAAATCGTCCCCAATTCCCACCCCCAAATCCTCCCGAAATCCCACAAAATTCCCCCGAAACCCACCCAAAATCCGACCCAAAATCCCCCCCAAATCCTCACAAAATTCCCCCCAATCATCCATCCGAAATTCCCCAGAAATCCTCCCAAAATCCAAAAAAACTCCCCCCAAAATTCCCCATAGACCCTCCCAAAATTCCCCGCCCGAAATTCCCCCGAATCCATCCACTGCCCCGCCCCCACCTGCATCTGGGCGCTGCTGAAGGGGCCGTACAGGGGGGAGTCGCCGTCCCCCTCCCCCCCCCAGTGATACTCCCAGAGCACCTCGGGCAGCGCTGGGGGAGGGGCAGAGTGGGGGGAGGGGTCAGCGGGGCCCCAAACCCCGCCCCACAACGCCACAAAGCTCCTCCCCCAGTCTTTAAACTCCCCCAAGCCCCTCCCCCGGGCTCCCCAATTAACCCCTCCCCTTCCATCGCCCCTCCCACACGCCTCCTCATGCCCCTCCCCCATTGGCCGCTCCCCATTTAAACCCCGCCCCCCATTGCCCATCCCCCACTCACCCTGCTGCCCATCCCCCTCCTCTCCGGGGTCGAACATGTCCACGGCCGGGGGGGCTCCTCGCCCCTCCCCCTCCTCCTCCTCCTGCCCCTCCTCCTCCTGGGGGTCCTGCCCCTCCCCCCGCTCTCCGGGGGGGCTGGGGGAGGGGCCGCCCCTCCCCCCCAGCTCGCTCAGCCTCCTCTGGAGCCGCTCCCGGGTCTCCCCGAAGACGCCCAGCACCCCCCGGGCCACCAGCGCGTCCGTCAGGGCCACCAGCGCCTCCAGCTCGGGGGGGGGAGGGGCCCGGGAGCGGCCCCGCCCCCCGCCCGGCCCCGGCCCCCGCCCCCCCGGGGCCGCCCCGCCCCGCCCCAGCGCCGCAGGGCCCCGCCCACCGTCTCGCCGGGGCGGAGCAGCTCCAGCACCTCCCCCCAGCAGGTGGGGGAGGGGCGGCGGGGAGGGGGGGGGAGGGGGGGAGGGTCGCGGGGGGGGAGGGGCCCGGGGTTTGATCGGCATCTGTGGGAGGAAAAGAGAGGGGGGAGGGGAGAAAAAAAATGGGGCGGGGTTGGACACCCCTCCCCCACTGCTGCTTCAGGCCCCTCCCCCAATGACCCGAGCCCCACCCCTTTCACCCCCCTCCCCCACTCCTTTATAAGCCCCTCCCCAAACTCCCTTTGGGCTCCTCCTCCATTTCTCAAGCTCCTCCCTCATTTGTTTTAAGCCCCTCCCCCTCTCCATCCCAAGCACCTCCCACAGCCCAGCTCCCAGCCCCTCCCCTTTAGAGCCCCTCCCCCCACCCGTGCAGCCCCTCCCCCACCCCCTCGATGGTCTCCAGCCAGGGGGTCGGGCGGCTCGCGGTGGGGGAGGGGCAGGAAGTGCCCGTGGGGGTCGAAGCGCCCCTCCCCCAGCTCCTCCTCCAGGTTGAAGGCGGTGAAGGGCACCGGCCCCTCCCCCCACCCCCGGGGGCGGGGCCCGGCTCCTGACCTGGGGGGAGGGGCGAGCCGTCAGGGAAGGTGCCGAAAAATTCCCGAAAATTCACCAGAAACGCCCCAAAATCCGCCCGAAAAATCCACCCGAAATTCCGCCCGGAATCGCCCAAAATTCTCCCAAAAATCCACATGGAGTCATCCAAAATCGACCCAGAGTTACCCCAAAATCCGACCCAAATAAACGAAAATCACCCAAAATTCGCCCCAAACCATCCCCAAAACTCACACGGAACCAGCCGAACATCAGCGAAACCCCTCCCGGAACCACCCCCGAAGTTTCCCAGAAATCGCCCCAAAATCCGCCCAGAATCCCCCCCAAATCCCGCAAAATCCAGTCAAAACAACTCAATGTCACCCACCATCAACCCCAAATCCCCCCGAAATCCCCAAAACGCCCCAAAACGCCCCAAATTCCCGCTCACCCTCCACCGGGGGCCCCTCGGGGTCTCTCCTCTTCCTCCTCCTCCTCCTCCTCCTCGTCGCTGTCCAGGGACGGCTGAGCCGGGAACCGGCTCCCGGGGCCCCCCACGGCCACCGCCTGCGGACCCCAAAAACACCCGAATTCGCCCCAAAATGTCGGTGAAATAACCCCCGAGTTCACCCCAAAAATGTTCCAGGAACAACCTCCAAAATCCCCGAATTCACCCCAAAAATATCCCCTGAACGCACCCTGAAACGTCCCCCAAAATCCCCGAATTCACCCCAAAAATATCCCCTGAACGCACCCTGAAACGTCCCCCAAAATCCCCGAATTCACCCCAAAAATATCCCCTGAACGCACCCTGAAACGTCCCCCAAAATCCCCGAATTCACCCCCAAAATATCCCCTGAACGCACCCTGAAACGTCCCCCAAAATCCCCGAATTCACCCCAAAAATATCCCCTGAACGCACCCTGAAACGTCCCCCAAAATCCCCGAATTCACCCCAAAAATATCCCCTGAACGCACCCTGAAACGTCCCCCAAAATCCCCGAATTCACCCCCAAAATATCCCTGAACGCACCCTGAAACGTCCCCCAAAAACCCCGAATTCACCCCAAAAATATCCCCTGAACGCACCCTGAAACGTCCCCCAAAATCCCCGAATTCACCCCCAAAATATCCCCTGAACGCACCCTGAAACGTCCCCCAAAATCCCCGAATTCACCCCAAAAATATCCCCTGAACGCACCCTGAAACGTCCCCCAAAATCCCCCGAGTTCACCCCAAAAAATATCCCGAATTCACCCTGAAACGTCCCCCAAAATCCCCGAATTCACCCCAAAACCCCCAAATTTATCCCCAAAAAACCAGTGAAATAACCGCTGAGTTCACCCCGAAACATCACCCCAAAAAAAACCCAAAAATGACCCAAAACTGACCCCGGTGACCCCAGACTGACCCCAATGACCCTGAGTGACCCCAGTGACCCCAGATTGACCCCAAAAAAACCAAGTGATGACCCCAAGTGACCCCTGAGTCACTCCAATGACCCTGAGTGACCCCCAAATGACCCGAGATTGACCCCAATGACCCTTGAGTGACCCTGGATTGACCCTCACTGACCCTGATGACCCCGAGTGACCCCCAGTGACCCCAAACTGACCCCAATGACCCCAGTGACCCCAAACTGACCCCTGAGTGACCCCAATGACCCCGAGTGACCCCAAACTGACCCCTGAGTGACCCCAATGACCCCAAGTGACCCCAAACTGACCCCTGAGTGACCCCAATGACCCCGAGTGACCCCCCAATGACCCCAGTGACCCCAAACTGACCCCCATGACCCCGGCCCCTCCCCCTCACCCGTTTCCGGGGCGGCGCGCCGGCCCCTCCCCCTCCCCCGGGGGCTCCTCGAAGGTCACCCTGCGCTTGGCCATGGCTGCAATTAATGCGGTTAATAAATCGTTAATTAATCATTGGCATAATTAACGGTTGGAAAGAAATTAACAACAGATCCGTCCAATTAGTGTCCCACTAACCCCCCATTCCCCATTAGCAGCCCTAATTAACTGCTCATAAGCGCCCCAATTAGCGATAACAGCGGTAATTAACCATCATTAGCCCCAATTAATCTGTCATTAGCTCCTCTAATTAACGCTAATTAACTGCTCAGTACTGCCCCTAATAAGCAGTAAGAACAGTAATTAACACTGACTCCCGTCATTATCACCAATTAGCCCCTAATTAACCCCCAATTAACCCCTTCCTCGATCCTCATTAAGGCCCCTATTAACTCCCCCCACTACACCCCCTAATTAATAGCCTAATTAACCCCCCCAGTTCCTCTAGAACAATCTCTCGCTCGCTCTAATTAACTCCCCTCGCCGGCCGGCCCAATTAACGCCGCTAATTAACCCCCCGACCATCATTAGCATCCCTAATTAACCAAAATTCCCGCCGGGGCCGCTCCCCGCGCCCCGCCCGGCCCCTAGGCCGCAATTAACGGCCCCAATTAAACCCCCCCGGCCCTCATTAACCCCGCCCTCATTAGCATATGCAAATGAGCCGCGCTCGCGCTCCCGGACCCGGCGGCGGCGGCGCGGCTCGCGGCGGTGGGAGTGACGTCACTGGACGGCGACCCTGCGCGCGGGAAGTGACGTCACGGCCACCCGCCTCCTCTTAAAGGCGCGGCGGCCCCGATTCCCGGGAGCCGCCGCCGGGCCCCGATTTCGGTTTTTTTTCGGGCCCAAACGGCGAGAAAAGGGCGGGGCCGGGGCCGCGGGTCCGGTAACACCGGACGAGCGAACGGGAGACCGCGCGCGGGAACGGAGCGAGAGGGCGTTAACGGCGCCGCGCGTGCGCAGAGCGCGGCCCCGCCCCTCAGGGCCGCGGGCGGCAGATTCGTCACGGCCCCGCTTCTCCCGGGAAAACCGAACCGAAAACAAACCCGGGACCGCGCCGGAAAGCGCGTTAAATGTTTGAGGATTTAAAGGAAGGGATGGGGTGGAAAACGGGGGGGGAAACGAGGCCAGCGGCGAGGAAAGGCGGCGTGGCGAAAGTGCGGGCGGCGCGCACCGGCGGCAGATTCGCCACGGCTCCGCGGGCCGCTCTCCCCTCCCCGCCCGCGGCGCGAAAAGTTCCACCCAGATTTATTCTTTTCGTGTTTTTTGCGGCCGTTTCGCGCCGCCGTTTCTGGCGTTTTTTCACCTCGAGGGGGAGGCGGAGGGAAGGGGGGGGACGCGTGTGGAAAGTGCGGCGCGGCCGCCGAGATCTCGCGAGACACGGCGCGGGGCGCGACTTCCGGCCGCCGGCTCCGCCCCCTCCTCCCCTGCCGCGACCGGCGGCGGCTCCGGGAGCCCCGAAAAAACCCAAAAAATCCCCAAAACCCCCCCAAAACCTCCAGATCTGCCCCGAAAATCCCCGCCCGGGCCGCCCCGGGGGAGCGGGAATTCCCCCCCCCGCGGCTCTCCCGGCCCGCGGAGGGGGCGGCGGCGGCGGCGGGAGGTGAGAGGGGGGGAGGGGGAGGCGTGAGGGGGGAACCGGGGGGGGTGGGCAGGGGGAGGCTGAGGGGGGGGGCTGGGGGGGATTCGGGGAGATCTGAGGGGAATCGGGGGGATCCGGGGTGATTGAGGGGGAACCGGGGGGGGTCTGGAGGGATTCGAGGTGATTGAGGAGGGATCT